>NW_007377682.1:80346-102796 GCF_000475195.1 Diaphorina citri
AAAAAATAATATTAAAGTTTTAAACAAAGTTTTATTTACAATGGTCTTACAAGGACAGTACCTTTTTCTCAAGCAATTTGTTTAGGAGCTTCTACTGCACTACAAAAGTCAGAAGAATTTCCAAACAAGTTGTTTGTATGAAAAGTATGTCCAAGTAAATCTTCAAGTCTGATTTATCACAAAACAAATGGGTTAGAATAGAGACACCTGCTGCTTGATTATACATATCAGGCAAAAAGAGCAGATTTATGGTTCATGACTAACTTGATTCAGTAGGTGCGGATATTCAATCTCATAAGTTAAAGAACCATTAGACCCAATCACACAATTCCAAGGTTTTTTAACCTAGCTTAGATAAATATTGCAATAGAGGATTGCTTTATACACCCAAATAATCAGACACATGATACAATATCCTTTATTATATTTCCTCAACCTAGTAAAAACAAAGTGACTAGAATCAGGCTCTACTCTAGTGAAAATCAGACAAGAGTACCTAAGTATACAACTTAATATTAAATTTGTTGATCACATTTTTTTCCTATTTAAATATTAAATAAATAGTAAAAACAGTTGCCCACAAAGATATAATACCCTAAATCCTAAATAAACAATTCTGCTGCTTGGACAAAGGGGGTTGGTGGAAGTCTGGAAAATTTAAGACCAGGTCTACTTAAGGGACAATTCACATAATTTATATTGCAGTCCATGTAGGGAAAATGACCTAATAGTCAACTCCGAGCATTTGAAAACAACAACAACATATTGCAGTCCATGATCTATGGCCTCTTTAGTTAAAAAGATCTCCCTTAGAAAAGGGACTTAGAAGGCAGTTACGGGAAGAAGTATTGCAAAACAGAATTAATACTTTAAGTGTGAAAACGACTAGTATATGCAAATCACTGACTTGACTATCTTGTCTTGCACAAGATACATACAGAAACATTACAATTCTTTGTGGGTACTGTCAAAAGAAAAGAAAGAGTTTTGTTAAGAGAGAAGTAGGTACCAAAATACCATTATTTGTTTATTCATGTCCTTGCTTCCATTAATGAGGTGTTGTGGTGCTGTCATATTTCATGGTTTTGGGTTGTTGAGGAACAAATTCAGCTGCATTGGGATTCAGTGTACTCTGCGGAAGAAAAGACAGATGGGAGATTATTACAACACAGGTTCTAATATTAACACTAGTTGGGAAATACCTAATGTTTTATTACTTGTATTGTGCTCTAAAAGTTGATCTTACCAGATTTGCTACACCATGCTTTTCATCCATTCTAAGAAGACCAATTAATTGACATAGGTCAGTTGTCCTATCCACACAACCATGAGATTCTCTATCCTCCTCCACATCACTCCACAAGCTTTGGGAAGACGCGAGTATTGAATCAGTGAGATTTCTAAGTTCTACCTGATCATCCTCTTCTTCTAACATTGCCTCTATGCATTCCTCCATGAGAGCTTCTTCCTCTAACTGTTGCATTACCTGTAAAAGAAAACATTTTAATCAATAAAATCAATAGGTACAACAAAATAAAATGTAAGACATAAAAAGGGGGATGAATAAGAGAACTATTGCTCTATTAATGATGATGAACAGGTTTTTGTATAGCGGTCACATGTAACTGCACAATATCTATTTCTCAAAATACATAGAACTATTGCTTCCTACATTTGTCAAAATAGGCTCAAAATAAATAGAATTAAAAAAAAAAAATGTGTAATTTGTTGGATGAATAACTACTAACCTCTTTATCAAATTCATCAGCATTTTCCATCCACATGTATTCCGAGAAGTAAAAAAAATGTGTAATTTGTTGGATGAATAACTACTAACCTCTTTATCAAATTCATCAGCATTTTCCATCCACATGTATTCCGAGAAGTCTCCATCTATGATTGGTGAATCTACAAGCCCGTCAGGAAAATCTGATACATCTGAGAAGAATGATGATATGCTAGCACAGTCTATCACAAAGTCCGAGTCTACAGTGGGTAATTTGAGTTGCATGGCTAATCTCTGGTAACAAGATCACTGGACAGACAGAAATAAGATGCACATCAGGTTTCATCAACTAACTTGCTTGATTTTTGTGTCCAGATCCATAACTTTTGTCAAAAAAAATGAACTATGAAGCCCTATGATTAAACTAAAGAATCTAGTTCAAGAAGAACTGCTCTCAAGGCATATCAAGTATTCCATTTATGAACTATGAAGCCCTATGATTAAACTAAAGAATCTAGTTCAAGAAGAACTGCTCTCAAGGCATATCAAGTATTCCATTTGGAGATATTTCTTTTTATTAGATCACTAAGAATTGTTAACACAAATTAATAAATTATTAACTGGCTTCAAAAAATCTATTGTACATACCTATTCTACCTATGCCAAGTAAACTAGTATAGTACAAAGTTCTTGTGTCCTTGTGCCCTTCATTCAGGAAGTCTTCCACTCAAAGAATAAGAACTGTCCTGAAGAACCAGGAACCAGATCAAGTACAATGTAACTGTACAATGGACCAGAGAGAACAAAGACATATATTATAAGGTCTAGATTTCTGGAACTACCAGAAAATGAACCAGGAAGTAATAGTGGAGTGGGTGCTGTACTTTCTTCTCCTATATGAATAAATATATCATCCTAGACAGATATTTAGAAAGGAATCACTCTGAGCGTTTAAGACCAAATTTGAATCTTGAATACCTACCTACTGGTTCGGGGACTGATCTACTAGTCTGCTGCGTATTTTGGAAAGGGTACTTACCAGATGCGTGTACTTATCAGTAAAAGAAAACACGGACAATCATATTAATCAGTGGACATTTTAATCTAGAGTAGACCAAAAAAACTTTGAATTAAATTAATATAATTAATTGAAATTAATTTTAAATTTAACAAGAACGCAATAAATTTGATTTGGATTTGCTTTTTGTTTTGTTCTTCACACGAACAGCTGATGATTAGAGATGTTTTTTCTCGTAGTTCTGATTTTCACCGCACACTAGAGATAAGCGCTAGCAATCATACATCTGTGGGCCGCGTTCCATGAAAAAACTTTACACTCGAATTTCGTTCACAAAAAACAGGTATTTGGATTATTTGGTAGGTACAGATCTTACAGAAGAAAAACCTTTTAATTTTAAACATACCTAACAGTTGGTAGGGCATTGATTGGTTGATTATTATTATTTTTTTTCAAATGAAACAAAACGGAAACAACCCTGACCCAAAGTTGTGACTTTGTCAAAATAGAAGAAAATATGTAGCTGACTTTTAACAAATGAAACAAAACGGAAACAACCCTGACCCAAAGTTGTGACTTTGTCAAAATAGAAGAAAATATGTAGCTGACTTTTAAAGCTACTGCCTGTCTGGTGGACTGTGAAATCTGTGAATACCCACAGTAGGGCAAAGAAGTAAACGTACCAATTTGAACCTGCTGAAAATAAATACACTAACTTTTAATAGTGCAAAATATAAACTGTTTTGTTACATTTCTATTTGTTCATTACAGAATATATAAAAACAGGGTAAAGTCCTAATATAAAAAATATTGGTTTTATAATGTTTCATGTAATTTTAATGTAGTCTAAAACCTATACGGACTATGGGGTAGGTAAATCATGAAAACTACTAATGAACATAAAAAGCTACATGTGGATAAAAGTAAAAATAACTTCGTAAAATATTTCACACAAATTCAGTCTCAATAAATTAATAGATCGACAATACTATTTATTTAATGGGTAGGTACGTACAGAAAGCGAACCTCTTGAGCAGGGATAAAAACGTCTCAGAGGTAAAGGTTCTGCAAGTACTAACTTAAATAAAATAATAATGTCAGAGTTCATTCGTCAAATATTAATCTAAATATTTTCAATTTTGGAAATGTAATGAAAAATTGCTTTAATTAAATCTCGAGATTTTCCACACATGGCCGTGTCGCTTAGAGTGTAAATAAATAAATCTAGAGATTATATCATTCCACTTACATAAATGCCGTGTTTACTTCGGATCAGTTTCTGTGCATCTGTAGCATTCTGCACGAACTGGCCCATAATTTTCAGCACTTGATCTCCTATGTGAAGAGCGTTGTACAACATGGGGTGGTCCTTCTGCTTCCATCCGGCGATCCTGGAAACACGACAGTAAACCATGGAATAATAAAATCGAGTTTTTTCCTTTTTTAATTGGATAGAGGGAACTGTAGGTCACTGCTAAGGTCTTATCGTCCCGAAATCGAAGAGAGAAGGAAGACAAGATGGGAGAGAACCAGCCTTTCCGAGAGAGAACATTATCCCTTTAGGATAAAATCCGCCTTCGGTCGGAATTGAACCCCGCGGCCTAGCGCTTACAAGGCAGATGCGCTACCAAACTACCTGACTAGGCTGACAAAATCCGTTTCTTTTACTCTAAAAACGAACAAAACTCCATGTAGGTATGAAACTTGGAGATTGTTGGAGAGAAAATTTTGCGATTAAAGGAAAAATGAGGACAAACATTTCCCTAACTGATAAGGGTAGTAAAATAATAGAAAGTAAAATGAGTTTCCCTACAGTAAAAAAATAACTGCCCAATGTTAAATAGAGGCAATACCTACGAATACTCATACGAGTGGAGAATAAGTACCTATTCTCCACTCTCGTATTCACAGTGGAGATGTTAAAAAAAATTTTGCCCTTGGCCCGGATTTATCGTGTAAGAATATTTTGCATGACAGATACGTTACGTTTAGTATTCGTATTTTATCAGCCCTAGAATATGTTGTTGATGATTTACAAGTGTCTCCTAAATTTTGAAAAATAAATACGGCCTTGTTGCTAAATTGCATCAAAATAAAATAAATGAAATTAATACAAAATTTCATTTTACAAACTAACCCTCCATCAAGCTGAATATGGATATATGTGGAATTCCTACTCCAAGAACGCACTATTTTTAACACGGAATTGAAATTTGATTTTGTGTCATTTTCGGTGATTTCAATATTTCAAATTTGGTATAAAAAATCGATTCACAGTCAAATTCGCCAGTATTCGCGGGAATTTGTGCACTGTAATTTGCGAGTCAATTTTGGCACGTGACCAAAACACGAGGCTAAATTGTAATAGATGGCGATTGCCTTGAATATCCTTTGCCGAGGCAGTGCATAGCTAGATTTTGTGTTCGTGAGTGCAGTGCATGTGTGCGAGTATAGTAAGAAACTGAAATCAAAGATAATTACACTTTGTATCTTCATAATAGCCTACAGGATGAGTGAAAAGTCAAAGTGCACACTAGTTGACTGAATGTTCACGGTCACATTGGAATTACAAAAATTAACTGTAGTTATTTCTTTATGAATGGTTAACCACAGAAAAGCGAAGTAAATATTAAAGTTTATCGGCCAGCACAGTCTAAAAAATAAAAAGTAATATTTTGTATATGACATTTTTTTAAGTATCAATTCGACAGATAAAAATGGTTCAAAACTTTGTTTGAAAAAATTGGTCCCAATAAACAATAATACAGGGGAGATCCCAAGATGCCCAAGTTAAAATGGGACTCTGCAAGACATCAACCAGTAAAGTTTGTGACATTTCTGACATAAATAACAATTTCTACTGATTTATCACGGTAGCTACATATATCCGGTAGTCTCCTAGAGATCAACCTTTCTTACACCCTGTACTGAGCGTTATCACTTGATAAATAGATCCAGGCAATTTTGAAACGCTAATCAGTGATATCAGGTGTTTTGTAGACAGTGAGTAGTGATACTGTGTGCTCTTCATTCCCAACAACAAAATAATCTGGGCCGTCATTTTGTTAAAAATAGTTAATATAGTGATAACTGTTTTCTTTGGGTTGTTTTTTCTTCTTAATTGTTAAAATAGTAAACTTTGATTTAAAAAAAAAAAAAAATATAAATATAAAAAGATGGAAGGCCTACTCTACTGCCTTCTATGATCCTTTCCCCAACGGAACTAGGTGCAATTAAATATAAATATAAAAAGATGGAAGGCCTACTCTACTGCCTTCTATGATCCTTTCCCCAACGGAACTAGGTGCAATTAAATGACCGTTAGTCACCACCATGCTGTTACCAAGCTCGCTGTTGCTTATCTTGCTAGGCATAGGAGCAGCACAGGGAGCTAATATTCTCGTCATAGCACCACTGGCCACACATAGCCACGCTATTTGGTTTGACATTGTGACAACTCTTTTGGTTAAAGATGGACATCAGGTGAGTCACACCACGGTAGAAACAAAGTAAGTAAGCGTCCACAACAAATAACCTACTATCGACCCTAGCCTAGTACCAACCCAAGAGAAAATAAACAAAAACTACCATGGTAGAAACAAAGTAAGTAGGCGTCCACAACAAATAACCTACTATCGACCCTAGCCTAGTACCAACCCAAGAGAAAATAAACAAAAACCATCCTGATGAATAGAAGCGTTCTCAACGGAAACTTGACCATAGTACCGAAACTCACAGAAAATCAAGAAATGGAGCTGAGTGTTTTTTCTGCGATGGTCTCGGCGAGGGTCAATGGTGTATCGTCGCCGTTGTGTTGTGGGGGTTCTGGAGATAGAGCGATCAGTGTACGAATTAGTGAAATTTTGTCTTTTATTCTCTACTTTGGCAAAAGGAAGAGTCTCAACGGAAACTTGACCATAGTACCGAAACTCACAGAAAATCAAGAAATGGAGCTGAGTGTTTTTTCTGCAATGGTCTCGGCAAGGGTCAATGGTGTATTGTCGCCGATGTGTTGTGGGGGTTCTGGAGATAGAGCGATCAGTGTACGAATTAGTGAAACCTCAACGGAAACTTGACCATAGTACCGAAACTCACAGAAAATCAAGAAATGGAGCTGAGTGTTTTTTCTGCGATGGTCTCGGCAAGGGTCAATGGTGTATTGTCGCCGATGTGTTGTGGGGGTTCTGGAGATAGAGCGATCAGTGTACGAATTAGTGAAATTTTGTCTTTTATTCTCTACTTTGGCAAAAAGAAGATTATGGGAGTTGATCCCTCAGATAAACAGTCTTTGGTAGCTATTTCGGGAAATTCCCATTTCTCTTATCACTTCTTTCTGATAAGATAACATACGAGGTCGCTTGATAAATCTGGACACTCGATTACTTCCTCTTGGTGCAAAGCCGAACTTTATGTGTCACTGCAAAATTCACCTTGTGGTCTTTCTAACCTCAGTAATGTAGAGCTTAGCACGGTGGATTTTGGTACTTGGAGTCCTAGTCATGAAATTTGGTAAATACAGTTTTCTACTCTAGGTCTTATGGGAGTTGATCCCTCAGATAAACAGTCTTTGGTAGCTATTTCGGGAAATTCCCATTTCTCTTATCACTTCTTTCTGATAAGATAACATACGAGGTCGCTTGATAAATCTGGACACTCGATTACTTCCTCTTAGTGCAAAGCCGAACTTTATGTGTCACTGCAAAATTCACCTTGTGGTCTTTCTAACCTCAGTAATGTAGAGCTTAGCACGGTGGATTTTGGTACTTGGAGTCCTAGTCATGAAATTTGGTAAATACAGTTTTCTACTCTAGGTCTAGCTCTAAAAGGAGTAGACAGTAAAAGTGCGTTGCCAATTTTTATTGTTGTTTATTTATTTTTATTTTTACGCAGTATTAAACTACAAGATTTGACCCTAACAAACAACATCAACAGAGATCTCAAGTTAAGTAAAACCATGTAAAAACGGACTTATGGCGCTTTTAACGATTTGTTGCCAAATTTTATTGTTCTTTATTTTTTTTTTATTTTTTACGCAGTATTAAACTACAAGATTTAACCCTAACAAACAACATCAACAGAGATCTCAAGTTAAGTAAAACCATGTAAAAACGGACTTATGGCGCTTTTAACGATTTGTCCAATTTTGGTAGCAAAATTCTACTATCTAGTAAACAAATATTCAATTTCATCTCTATATTCTCTATCATCAGGTTACCGTTCTCTCGTCGGATCCGGAAAAACAGAGCCTTCCGAATCGTACAACCTACACCCTGGAAACTTCATACGATACACACGAATACGAGATGGATCTGGGCAAGATGAAGACAGAATGGTCTTCCAGTGTGGCAGGGGTGTATAAAAGTCTCCTGGACTGGAACATTGAGAATTGTAGGAGACAGAAAGGCTCGCGAGGATTGGCGGAGTTTCTGGAGAAGTTTGTACGGAAGACAGAAAAGGTGGATCTTATTATAAGAGAAGGAGCAGGTGGGTGGACCTCCATAAAGCTGTGTCCACACATAGTCGACCTCGTCGATCGACGTCGACTGAAACCGTACATGTATTCTGCCTCGATAACATGGATTCACCTCATCGATCAACGAGGTCGACTGTGTGTGGACAGGTAAACACTGAACACAGCTTTCCTCGCATCTTTATTGCATTATAGAAGTAGCCGTTAAAGTATTATAACTTCATTTAAGAAACTAGTGACCCATGTTAGTACACCACTTGGGAGAAAAGTTCTTACTTCTGTAAAATATGGAAAATGGTTGATAGACAAGTTACAAGTCAAACTCGTTGAATTACTTACTGTACTTTTCCTACTTCACTACCTTACTTATTGGCAGTTATTGTATGTATTGACATTATTGCTTAACGTTATACAGGTATTATGCTTTCCGGATACTTCATTGTTGCCTCTCATCCCTTCTGACTTTACTTACTTCAATTTCTCCCTTCTCCTCAGGCAGTGAATGTTACGTAGCCTTGATTCACCTGCTAGGTTACCCGCCTGTCATCGCTGCAACCCCGTTTCCCAACTTCGAGGTCCCTGGCTACTGGATCGGTAACTATGACAACCCATCCTATGTTCCTTACTCCCTCACATCCTACACAGATCAGATGAGCTTACTCCAGCTGGAGTTATTTCTGTTAGCTGCTAGTGGGATATTGGCTCTATTGTTAGAAACTAGTGGTGGGATGTTAGATCTATTATTAGGTGCAGGTGGTAGAGGTGGGGCGTTGAACACAGACAAACAGGTTGTGTTGGCGTTAGCAGAGTTCTGAGTTATCACATTGACTGTCGGCTTGGTAGCTTTACACGATGGCGTCACTTGACTACTAGAAGCAGGTTTACTAGAGCTTGATAGAGATACAGAGGTGCTTGAACTAGGTTTACTTGATGGAATGGAAGAATTATTGTTAAGGCGGGAGACATGTCTCGTGGCAGAGGGAGGTACTATATTGATATGTGAATCACTTGATACTGTCACTACATTGCTATTCCTCTCACTATCATTCCCTATACTTGGAGCTCCAGAGCTGATTGTATTATCTTCCTTGACAGCATTTATCCTCCCACTCTCATTACTAGTGGTTACTGCACCTGGCGTTTCTATGATAGGAGCAAACGGGTCTACTCTCATCAGGGCAGGAGTGGTCCTGGCTGACTCAGATGTTATTGGACTGAACGGGTCTAGTGTATGGTTACTTGCTGTACTGACAGAGGTATTGCTAGTACATGGAGCAAACGGATCACAGGTAGCATTAGACCCACCTGATGGGCCACTGTTGGAGATATGCTGTCCCAGGGGATTGATAAAGCGGGCAATGGAGCCAGGCAAGCCTGGTGTTGCAGGGGGTGTGAAGAACACATCATTCTCTTCGCCACTCGTAGTCAGGGCTTCATTGACAAAAGCAAAGTTGAAAACATTATCCGATTCTCTGGAAGTACTAGGCTGGGAAGGCGGGGTGGGGTCTGAAGCATTGACTTCTATCACAGTGACATTGCTAGGGAGAGGGGAGGGGGAGGTGGGCTGAGAGGAGGGAGGAGGAGGGGGAGTGGTGGGGGCCTCAGTGAGTGAGGAAACACGAGACAGGAGACGCTGCAAACCCCTGCAAGAGACAACACAAAGAATAGGTAGTGTTACGTGTCAAGTTTGTGAAGAAAATACATACTATAATAACAGTGCATGACTGCCTGCTAGTCCTGAATTCCTGATCCATTACTCATTTAACAAAGTGTTTACATTTAACAGGTACATAATCACTTCACATGAGATGTATTGAATATGAGAACATAGGTAGATTATTAGCTTACCTGGTATATTCTGATGATTCTGTAGAAGGAGCTATCATTCCCATTTGGACATGTCAAGTTTGTGAAGAAAATACATACTATATTAACAGTGCATGACTAGTCCTGAATTCCTGATCCATTACTCATTTAACAAAGTGTTTACATTTAACAGGTACATAATCACTTCACATGAGACGTATTGAATATGAGAACATAGGTAGATTATTAGCTTACCTGGTATATTCTGATGATTCTGTAGAAGGAGCTATCATTCCCATTTGGACTGGAGATAAAACAGATGATCCCTGACTTCTGTCAACATGGTTGTCTGAAATAGGAAATGTGTTGATGTTACACCACTAAATAAATTATTATAGATACTTCCCTACAAATATTACTTGATTCTTCAAGGACCTTGCTTGATTTTTTCCCCCCTTTATTTATCAAAACTAGTTGAAACTGTATCACTATTAATAGATATGATCGAGATAATATGATGGAAATGAGCGTAATTACTATCCTTGTCTTATCCTACCTTACAGCCCGATTCACTTGCGTATTCAGCATTACTTAAGACCCTCCAGAAGATAGCAATTTTCCATTGACGTGAATTCTGAACAAGTGCCCAGATGAGTGAAGCTTTTTCGCTTGTCCGAGAAAGCGTTGTGGTCGCCATTCAGTAAGTACCCTACAGTACCCCACGCTTTGGACTTTGAACGGCACGAGAGAAAAGAAAACTAAACAATCCAGACAATGTTTGTTGTATTTCGGTTATCTAGCCAAGTTCATGCGTGATTGTTTCTCCGGATGACTTCCTAGACGCTTGGAACATTAGAGGTGACGTCAATGATCTGTCATGGTAATGACCTACCCCAACACCCATCGAGACCTACAACAATAGTTAGGCAGGAGAGAAAAAACCGATCTAGGTAGTGGAAATTTGGCCGGTTCTTGAGGCCAGACCTATCCCAACAGCCATCGAGACCTATAAATACAGTTGGGCAGGAGAGAAAAGACCCGATAGCAATATTCCCTTGCTAAAGAAATAGCCAAGGTTGAGTGCGAAGGGGCATCGTAAAATTTGTAGCCACAACCAAAGCAATCACCCTAGTTAGGGCTTATTGATAGGCTGACGAAAAACGACGACCCCGTCTGTACACGGGAAAAGGCGAAGAAAAACAAGAAGAATGTGTGAAGAACGTGTGACAAAGAAAAACAAGAAGAATGTGTGAGAAGAAAAGAGCAATAATGTGTCCTCGCACTCTTGAAAAACGGCCCTCCCCGACGGCCAGATAGAACGTGTGGCAAAGAAAAACAAGAAGAATGTGTGAGAAGAAAAGAGCAATAATGTGTCCTCGCACTCTTGAAAAACGGCCCTCCCCGACGGCCAGATGGCCTGTAGAATTCGTCAAAATTTTGACTTGGGGGGCCAATTTTTCAACTTCCAACTTGATTTCCTTCTGTTACCCCTTTGCCGTTATCCAGATGGACCTATACATATAGATTAGAAGGTGACCTGGGGGCCAATTTTTCAACTTCCAACTTGATTTCCTTCTGTTACCCCTTTGCCGTTATCCAGATGGACCTATACATATAGATTAGAAGGAAAATCAGCTACATATAGGTAAGGTCAACAAAATTATTCTTTTTTATTCTATTGCAGTGTATAGTGGGTACCTACATAAGTACCTTGTAACTTTCAACTCCCACAGTAACGTATGTAGACCTATCTAGAACAATTAGCAATGTCATTTGGACAAAAATCAGTTTCTTGCTTACGAAGCAATTCAAATTTTTTTCACATTATGAAAGTACCTTGTAACTTTCAACTCCCACAGTAACGTAGACCTATCTAGAACAATTAGTAATGTCATTTGGACAAAAATCAGTTTCTTGCTTACGAAGCAATTCAAATTTTTTCACATTATGGACGATGTAAGAATAAAGCGTGTTTAACAGTAACGTAGACCTATCTAGAACAATTAGCAATGTCATTTGGACAAAAATCAGTTTCTTGCTTACGAAGCAATTCAAATTTTTTTCACATTATGGACGATGTAAGAATAAGCGTGTTTGAATTTCAATAAACAATGCCTTTCTCTCACCGAATAGGTACTCAAGGTCTGGAGACTACCACATAGGTAACTTTTATTGGGGCAGACGGTAGACGTAGTCTGGCATTTTTCTATTCTACTTCCGCACTTCCGGTCATCACAATATTATGTGATCAGGACAAGACCCTAGTCAGCAATTCACGATATCTACCCAATTTGTCCAATCTTTCTAATCATACCAACTTGGGAATCACCTTTCATTTCCTTATCGCCTATAGGAAGGAAAGTAATGTATTTTACTTTCCGAATGTTCACCTCAAAATGAAGTTACTAAATTTTACGTCACTCCTGGAACTCGAACTCTAGTCTACTGTATGAGTCCAACGTTTTACCTAAAAAAAAAAAAAAAAAAAAAAAGAAACCCCCAAAACATCTCGTCTAAAACTGTATCAGGGAGGGTGAGAGAGAAACAACCTGTGCATGTATTGATTGATTGATTGATTGATTGATTGATTGATTATCTTCCATGTAGTGTAGAATTCACATACATACTTTTTTTCCCAGAAGCTTTCATTGTTTAAAAACAATCCAAGTAGGGTTTTTTTCGAGTGACAATATTTTAGAAGAAGTACTTGATTCATACCTAAATGTAGCACAGGCTCTACACCAGGCAAAAGACTGGAAGGTCCCAGGGGTGAAAAAAACCCTACTTGGATTGTTTTTAAACAATGAAAGCTTCTGGAAAAAAAGTATGTATGTGAATTCTACACTACATGGAAGATAATCAATCAATACATGCACAGGTTGTTTCTCTCTCACCCTCCCTGATACAGTTTTGCAACTAGTTTTGATAAATAAAGGGGGGAAAAAATCAAGCAAGGTCCTTGAAGAATCAAGTAATATTTGTAGGGAAGTATCTATAATAAGTCCCAGGGGTGGCAATGGTAAAGGAGAATTTGGATCTCTAGTGGGAAGAAGTGGTGGTCTCTGCTCTGGCATCTTAGAGTAATGGTTCTCTTTTGGAGATAGGATTCGCATTTCTCGTAGTTTCCCTGTAATGCTTTCCACCCACTCCATCATTTGGTCCCTGTAATTATTTTGTAGTACATTTACAGTACAATAATGAATTTCAACAAATTGAAAGAAAGAGAGAGAAAAAAAAAATAAAAATAAAAGTTATTTGCAAGGCTGAGTGATCCAAACATATCAATTTCTGTGGACATTTTCTCTCTCTCAGCTGACATTTGGTTGTGGCTACAAATTTTACGATGCCCCTTCGCACTCAACCTTGGCTATTTCTTTAGCAGGGGAACCTTTACTATTTCTTTAGCAAGAGAATATTGCTATCGGGTCTTTTCTCTCCTGCCTAACTGTATTTATAGGTCTCGATGGCTGTTGGGATAGGTTTGGCCTCAAGAACCGGCCGAATTTCCACTACCTAGATCGGTTTTTTCTCTCCTGCCTAACTATTGTTGTAGGTCTCGATGGCTGTTGGGGTAGGTCATTACCATGACAGATCATTGACGTCACCCCTAATGTTCCAAGCGTCTAGGAAGTTATCCGGAGAAACAATCACGCATGAACTTGGCTAGATAACCGTAATACAACAAACATTGTCTAGATTGTTTAGTTTTCTCTCGTGCCGTTCAAAGTCCAAAGCGTGGGGTACTGTAGGGTACTTACTGAATGGCGACCACAACGCTTTCTCGGACAAGCGATTATTGTATTTTTTCGACTATTTTTCTTTTTGACGTCAGAAAATTGAATAGGTAGGTACTTACTATGTATGTATCTTCTTACTTCAGGAGATCTAGTTTTTTGTAAAGTAAGTCAAAAATCTCGTTGTTTATTCTCTTCTGTGATTCCTATTGTATACGTGTATTTCTGTCGTTTTGCTGTGATTTTCTTTTATGTCTCTTCACTCATTTTCTCTAAATAATGATGCAACTATTCGTATATTATTTTGCAATGTCATATGCGATACCCACCGTATTTTAATTATTACGTAAATCGATTTTTCCCTTATCTAAAATGTACCCATTTTCGTTCCTCCCATTGTTATGTTTAAAATGGTGAGGAGAAATAGTCGATCTATTAACACCATTGTCTCATCGCTCGAGAGATAAGTCTGCCCTGAAGGGATGAAATTGGCGACTTGGTTAGGTTCCATAATAAAGGTCGCAGGTAAATATGCGGCGTACTCATGAGAAAAACAACTTCATAATAGCTACATAGATTTTTTTTTTTTTTTTACATTTTGATGACCATGAGCAACTTTCCAATGAAAGGAAAATTAGTGAGTCAGTTTTACAAGATTTACGGAATTATTATCGAAAATATAGTGGTGGACCAAAATATGGAGAAATTTGTGGGTTTTAAATATCGCCTGTACAAGTTGTAAAAGTGAACTATGGCTGAATTTTGGAACATGGATGCGAAATGTTCTTACCGCCAGCCTATTTAGCTTGGTTGGTTTACATTTTGGACCGCGGTAATAGACATTGTTTTCATTCTTAAGTAATTCATACGGGGTCTAACAGAAAGGTCGTGCAAAATATCTCCAAAACTCTCTTCCGGTAGTAATTAAATTAAAATTAACTTCTTAGAACACCACTGTACTGTTGGGATTTGAACCACCTATACGAGTACCAATCCATCAATCTTTGAAGGTCGTGCAAAATATCTCCAAAACTCTCTTCCGATAGTAATTAAATTAAAATTAACTTCTTAGAACACCACTGTACTGTTGGGATTTGAACCACCTATACGAGTACCAATCCATCAATCTTTTACATGTAAATAAATAAAATTCTACACTAATTTAGTCACCATCATACCAATACCTAATAATAATAACGATCCACTTTAAATAGGTGAATGCTTACACCCTGTAGCAGTAAAGAACTGTGAAATTATGACATCCACATTTGTTTTTTTTTTCTCAGTCCCTCACATTCATTTTCAAAATCGCGACTTTACCCTTTGAGCCCCTTTTGACCATTGTATCAATCTGAAGAGTCTACATTACATAACTTTTTCCTGTCATATGAACACGATAAGTCTGTCTGAGTCTGGAAAGTCTACTAAACATTTTTTGATTTCTTTGAATTTTGTGGAGACGGATTCCAAGAATTTATGGCCCCTGTCTGACTTTTGCAGGTCTTGTTTGTCGTCTTGTATATTGGGAACGTTAATATTTTTTATGACTCATTTATTGGGGTGCCAATTTTTCCTCAAATGTTTGAGTCTACGGACAGGTAGGTACCTCATGATTTCAGGGAGAGCGTAGAATGTTACCCGGTGTCCCTTTTAAATAATTGTTGTTCAAGTCAGTTTTTGTAATTGTTCCCAAATGCATGGCTACCCCTTTGATTTAGTTCGGATTGTTCTATCATGCCATGTTTGTCAGGTAGGTACCTTATGATTTCAGGGAGAGCGTAGAATGTTACCCGGTGTCCCTTTTAAATAACTGTTGTTCAAGTCAGTTTTTGTAATTGTTCCCAAATGCTATGACTCATTTATTGGGGTGCCAATTTTTCCTCAAATGTTTGAGTCTACGGACAGGTAGGTACCTCATGATTTCAGGGAGAGCGACAGGGACAGGTAGGTACCTCATGATTTCAGGGAGAGCGTAGAATGTTACCCGGTGTCCCTTTTAAATAACTGTTGTTCAAGTCAGTTTTTGTAATTGTTCCCAAATGCATGGCTACCCCTTTGATTTAGTTCGGATTGTTCTATCATGCCATGTTTGTGAAGTACACAACTATTACATATTAACAGCACTACCATTCGTTTACTAAAGTAAATCATTTCGACCATTATTCATATACGTATCTATTCTATGGGTATTTGGGTATGCCAGTATGCCTGAACATTAGTTGCAGGTCATTTTTCTTTAGGGCATCAAAGGAAGCTTTACCCAGAACGTCTCAATAAAGCTTTGTTAAACTTGTCTCACCTTAGTTATTCTAAAGAAAAATGGCTCGGGGTTAATTTTCACACATCATTGTTTCGACTTTTTATTGTATCTACCTAACTTGAACTTTACTTCATTCAATTTGTTTATTTAGATTTAGATGATGTGTGAGGGGTTTTCTTTTTCTTTTGCCACTACTTCTTTCCCTTTCTTAATCTTATTCTGTTGTAATTATTCAACTTGAAAATTTTCTTTTTAAATATATCTCTTTGACAAACATGTATTCACGTAATTTTTTCACTTCTCTAGTTCTATGTATTTTTCTTGTTAATGTCTTTGTAGTTTGTAGGTAATTCTCATCTCACGACACAGAAGATCTTTTCCAAACATGTATTCACGTAATTTTTCACTTCTCTAGTTCTATGTATTTTTCTTGTTAATGTCTTTGTAGTTTGTAGGTAATTCTCATCTCACGACACAGAAGATCTTAAAGCACAACTTTTTAAACTTTCAAGTTTGTAACTTTAAGCTCCTTTATTTAGCCGTAAATCACATTTTAAAAGAGTTTTATAATACGCACTCATTGTGTTGTACTTTTTCATTAGTTTATACCTCAATTGGACAACACACTAAGGCCTGATTTTTTTTGTGACTCCCTTTATGCTGTGAGATGCGAATTTTGCTTTGTTGAAATATTTTTGCCTGTACAATTTTTAATGTATCAAAACATTACGCACTCATTGTGTTGTACTTTTCATTAGTTTATACCTCAATTGGACAACACACTAAGGCCTGATTTTTTTGTGACTCCCTTTATGCTGTGAGATGCGAATTTTGCTTTGTTGAAATATTTTTGCCTGTACAATTTTTAATGTATCAAAACAAACATGTATTCACGTATTTTTTTCACTTCTCTAGTTCTATGTATTTTTCTTGTTAATGTCTTTGTAGTTTGTAGGTAATTCTCATCTCACGACACAGAAGATCTTGTGTCTTGAAACAAAAACAACAAAAGTGGGAAGATTGCAAAAATTCAAACTATTTATCTTGAACGAGAAAGAACCCATTCTATTTCTATAATATTTGTTTCCCTTCTTTCCTAAATCTAAACGACACAAAGCAAGATCGACTTCTGCAGCGATTTACGATACTTTGACGTGTACACGTGTAAAGGCCACTTTAAAAACCTCCGCACGAGTCGACTCTGTTTTTTCCGCGAGTTGACTCAAACACTTCCTTTCCTGTCTTGAAACAAAAACAACAAAAGTGGGAAGATTGCAAAAATTCAAACTATTTATCTTGAACGAGAAAGAACCCATTCTATTTCTATTCTTTCGTAATTCATTCAGATTGGCCACTGGCATTGCTGATTGCCTGTATATTGGACTAATAAGAAAAGTGAAATGCGGAACCTATTCGTACACAGATGGTAGTTTTCCTCTGCTGGAAATTGCCTCTTATCTCTCGGTGGTTAAGCTGATTATGATAGTGAGGTGAGTGTTTAATCTACGTTTTCTCTAGTTCTAAAACACTAAACACATCTGGAATCAAACACTATTCGTGGGTGTTTTCTGTTTTTTTTTTTTTTTCATGCCCCTGGGTTTTATGTCACTCCCTTTATGCTGTGAGATGCGAATTTTGCTTTGTTGAAATATTTTTGCCTGTACAATTTTTAATGTATCAAAACAGACTGAATGAATTATTTATTTATTTTTAGTGACAAAAAATAAATCTTAGTTTCATGTGTTTAATATCCATATCCAACCGTATTATTTATTTATTTATTTTATTATACAAACTCTATAGAGCTATAGACCTTTGGGGGGTAGGGTCAACTGGGGTAGTTAAGAACAAGGGGTAAATGCGAACACCCAAATTTTCTCAGAATGGCAACCTAATTTTATGATCCAGCTAAATAGGGATGTGGAAAAGGTGGATCTTATTATAAGAGAAGGAGCAGGTGGGTATATTACTCGCATCTTTCTACATTGTCATCTTAGAAGAATAAGTTCAGCTTAGGATAAGAATCTCTTGTAAAACTATTGATACCTAACAAATAAAACATACCATAAAGTCCTAGATTAAACTAAAGGTCACTAGCACTAAATTTATACTACATCTTTAAGAATGGTTATCGAAAAAAAGTAGTTTCGGGGTTAAGATAGTTTTAGAAGGAAGTATCCATGTAAATAGACTGGAACATTGAGAATTGTAGGAGACAGAAAGGGTCGCGAGGTTTGGCAGAGTTCTTGGAGAAGTTTGTACGGAAGACGGAAAAGGTGGATCTTATTATAAGAGAAGGAGCAGGTGGGTATAATACTCGCATCTTTCTACATTGTCATCTTAGAAGAATAAGTTCAGCTTAGGATAAGAATCTCTTGTAAAACTATTGATACCTAACAAATAAAACATACGGTTACCAATACCTATACACAGAACGGTGGAGTAGCAGTTAAAGTATTATAACAGTTTATTTAATAAACTTTATTTAAGAAACTAGTTACCCATGTTATTGTTAGTACACCACTTGGGGGAAAAGTTCTTACTTCTGTAAAATATGGAAAATCGTTGATAGACAAGTTACAAGTCAAACTCGTTGAATTGCTTACTGTACTTTTCCTACTTCACTACCTTACTTATTGGCAATTATTGTATGTATCGACATTATTGCTTAACGTTATACAGATATTATGCTTTCCGGATACTTCATTGTTGCCTCTCATCCCTTCTGACCACTCACTTCAATTTCTCCCTTCTCCTCAGGCAGTGAATGTTACGTAGCCTTGATCCACCTGCTAGGTTACCCGCCTGTCATCGCTGCAACCCCGTTTCCCAACTTCGAAGTCCCTGGCTACTGGATCGGTAACTATGACAACCCATCCTATGTTCCTTACTCCCTCACATCCTACACAGATCAGATGAGCTTACTCCAGAGACTGCACAATGCATACATTGGGTTCTATTTCAAGTTCATGCGCTCCTTCTACTACTTGAACCAAATCGATGAACTTTCCAAAGAGATATTCGGAGACGGGGTGCCTCATGTGAAAAGTCTAGATGATCATGTGGTCCTGGCCTTTGTCAACCACCACCCTGTATTGGACTATCCGAGACCTACAGTACCTGCGTTCATACCTGTGCCTGGACTGCAGCTCAAACCACCGAAGAAACTACCTCAAGTAAATAGACTTCCTTTTTTACTTTCTATTACCAATACTTCCGGGAGGTTTATCGAATCCACAAAAGAAGAAAACGAAAAAGTATTGAAATCGGGCCATTTCTTTTCTTCTTTCCAACATATCTGAAGAATTATCAAGAACGAAAATACAAAATAAAATAATATTAACCCTTCGAAATAATTAAAATTCCAAAGGTTTTCAATATGGCATGAATTCAGAGACCGTTTTCCTTGTCCAATTTTCCTTCTATTCTAATCCTTTTTAATTTTGCTTTCAATGTTTCCTATTCTTAAACTTACAAAATAAAAATAATATTAACCCTTCGAAATAATTAAAATTCCAAAGGTTTTCAATATGGTATGAATTTAGAGACCGTTTTCCTTGTCCAGTTTTCCTTCTATTCTAATCCTTTTTAATTTTGGTTTCAATGCTTCCTATTCTTAAACTATTTGCATAAGAGGATAATAATTAAAGTAAAGTATATTAAAATAAATGAAATGAAATTTGTTTCAGGACATACAAAGCTTTCTAGACGGAGCGAAGGACGGCGCTATTATTTTCACCTTCGGCTCCAGTCTTCTCACAGCCAGTATTAGTCCGGCCTATAGGACAATGTTCTTCCAGGTGTTCTCACAGCTAAAGCAGCGTGTCATTTGGAAGTGGGAGATGGAGCACCCAGCAGATAAACCGGACAATGTCATGCTTGCCAAGTGGCTGCCACAAGCCGATATATTGGGTAAGATGTAAAAAATCGGATTGAAACGATACTTCCTCACATTATGTACTAAATTTTATTGTCCTCAGGAGGCTTAGTGGATATTCTAATCAGGGAGCCAAAGATCACAAAATTTCCTACATGACTTGTATATTTCTGATTTTATTCAGATTTAATCAAGAGTTATCATTATCACTAAATGAATTAACAGACCAGCAAAATACAAAATCGTCCAGGTTCTAGGTAGCTTGGTTGGTAGCACGTCTGGCTTGTAAGCGCTGGGCCGCTGGTTCGATTCTCACCCCGGGGCGGCTTTTATCTTGAACCGATAGTGTTCGTTCTCGGAACGGCTGGCTTTCTGTCCTGTCTTCCTTCTCTCTTCGATTTCGGGACGATAAGACCTTAGCAGTTACAGTTCCCTCTATCAAATACGGGGGATTGAGGCGAAAGCCGGCAGATGGCTCCTTTCAATCGCCCACCAAGGGTGGTTGGAGAGACTCCTTAAAAAAAGTACGGTCAACAACAGTACGAGAAGGTAATGTTTCCTTATCGATTCTTCCCTGTCCCCCTTTCAGGTCATAATAACACAATAGCATTCATCTCCCACTGTGGTCAGGCCGGGACCCAGGAGGCTATCTATCATGCCGTGCCTGTTCTAGCTATCCCCTTTCTCCTAGATCAGAGCATCATGGCTGCCAAGTTGATAGCTAAGGGCGTTGCTATAGAACTCAACTATGAGGAGTTGACTGTTGACAGTGTTAAGTCTGCGTTGGATACTCTGACAACACCTACACATGGGTACGTATAACCTTGGTGGTGTAGTGGTCAAGACGCTCGCCTGGTAAACAGGAGGGCGTGGGTTCAATCCCAGCCGAGGTATGGAAATTTATCCTCAATATAATTTGAGAATTTGACCACAATAATAGTTGTAGCGGAGTACTGCCTGGTAAACCGGAGAGTGTGGGTTCATTCCCAGCCGAGGTGTGGAAATTTATCCTCAATAATTATAATTTGAGAATTTGACCACAATAATAGTAGTAGCCTACTGCTAGAGTAAAGGGACTTTTCATTTTCAGTCCTATGCGAACAGTATGAATAAGCACTATTCGCTATTATTATATCCTAACGTGTCACTCGTAATCTCAAAAGATGTCTCCTAATTTAGCTCATTCTAATGTTCTCCAGGTACAAGGAACGGATGCAGAAGCTGTCCAAATTATTCCGTGACACACCAGAGCAGAGCTCGGACAAGATTATCTTCTGGACCAACTATATTCTAAACCACGGAGGCAAACACTTGACCCCAGCCTCTAAACAATTGAGTGGAATACAGTACTACATTATAGATGTAGCAGCTTGTGTTGTGTTAACACCGATAGCACTGGTGTATCTGACCAGGGCTATGGTCTGGCTTGTACGAAGGCAAGCCAAGAGTTGAAGGGAAAGTTAGAATTCTTAAGCCAGCCACTCACTTTCATTTAGGCCTGACAGATCAGTGCAATAGTCCTAAAGTAAAATGGACGCGGCACACAAGGGATCAAGAAGAGACCGCCTCAACATAATAATAGGCCTGACAGGTATACCTCATCAGGTCCGCATGTCAGGTCTACCCGGGCTCTATTTCAAGTTCATGCGCTCCTTCTACTACCTAAACCAAATCGACGACCTTTCCAAAGAGATATTCGGAGACGGGGTGCCTCGTGTGAAAAGTTTAGATGATCATGTAGTCCTGGCCTTTGTCAACCACCACCCTGTATTGGACTATCCGAGACCTACTGTACCTGCGTTCATACCTGTGCCTGGACTGCAGCTCAAACCACCGAAGAAACTACCTCAAGTAAATAGACTTCCTTTTTTACTTTCTAAAATAAACTTTATTTAAGAAACACTAACATGTAGTTACCCATGTTAGTACACGACTTGGGGGAAAAGTTCTTACTTCTGTGAAATATGGAAAATGGTTGATAGACAAGTTACAAGTCAAACTCGTTGAATTACTTACTGTACTTTTCCTACTTCAATACCTTACTTATTGGCAGTTATGTTATTGTATGTATTGACATTATTGCTTAATGTTATACAGATATTATGCTTTCCGGATACTTCATTGTTGCCTCTCATCCCTTCTGACCTTACTCACTTCAATTTCTCCCTTCTCCTCAGGCAGTGAATGTTACGTAGCCTTGATTCACCTGCTTGGTTACCCGCCTGTCATCGCTGCAACCCCGTTTCCCAACTTCGAAGTCCCTGGCTACTGGATCGGTAACTATGACAACCCATCCTATGTTCCTTACTCCCTCACATCCTACACAGATCAGATGAGCTTACTCCAGAGACTGCACAACGCATACATTGGGCTCTATTTCAAGTTCATGCGCTCCTTCTACTACTTGAACCAAATCGATGAACTTTCCAAAGAGATATTCGGAGACGGGGTGCCTCGTGTGAAAAGTTTAGATGATCATGTAGTCCTGGCCTTTGTCAACCACCACCCTGTATTGGACTATCCGAGACCTACTGTACCTGCGTTCATACCTGTGCCTGG
>NW_007377682.1:102825-107713 GCF_000475195.1 Diaphorina citri
AGACCTACTGTACCTGCGTTCATACCTGTACCCGGCCTTCAGCTCAAACCACCGAAGAAACTACCTCAAGTAAATAGCCTTCCTTTTTTACTTTCTATTACCAATACTTCCGGGAGGTTTATCGAATCCACAAAAGAAGAAAACGAAAAAGTATTGAAATCGGGCCATTTCTTTTCTTCTTTCCAACATATCTGAAGAATTATCAGGAACGAAAAAATACAAAATGAAAATAATATTAACCCTTCGAAATAATTAAAATTCTAAAGGTTTTCAAAATGGTATGAATTCAGAGACCGTTTTCCTTGTCCAATTTTCCTTCTATTCTAATCCTTTTTAATTTTGCTTTCAATGCTTCCTATTCTTAAACTATTTGCATAAGAGGATAATAATTAAAGTAAGGTATATTAAAATAAATGAAATGAAATTTGTTTCAGGACATACAAAGCTTTCTAGACGGGGCGAAGGACGGCGCTATTATTTTCACCTTCGGCTCCAGTCTTCTCACAGCCAGTATTAGTCCGGCCTATAGGACAATGTTCTTCCAGGTGTTCTCACAGCTAAAGCAGCGTGTCATTTGGAAGTGGGAGATGGAGCACCCAGCAGATAAACCGGACAATGTCATGCTTGCCAAGTGGCTGCCACAAGCCGATATATTGGGTAAGATGTAAAAAATCGGATTGAAACGATACTTCCTCACATTATGTACTAAATTTTATTGTCCTCAGGAGGCTTAGTGGATATTCTAATCAGGGAGCCAAAGATCACAAAATTTCCTACATGACTTGTATATTTCTGATTTTATTCAGATTTAATCAAGAGTTATCATTATCACTAAATGAATTAACAGACCAGCAAAATACAAAATCGTCCAGTTTCTAGGTAGCTTGGTTGGTAGCACGTCTGGCTTGTAAGCGCTGGGCCGCTGGTTCGATTCTCACCCGGGGCGGCTTTTATCTTGAACCGATAGTGTTCGTTCTCGGAACGGCTGGCTTTCTGTCCTGTCTTCCTTCTCTCTTCGATTTCGGGTTCTAGGTAGCTTGGTTGGTAGCACGTCTGGCTTGTAAGCGCTGGGCCGCTGGTTCGATTCTCACCCCGGGGCGGCTTTTATCTTGAACCGATAGTGTTCGTTCTCGGAACGGCTGGCTTTCTGTCCTGTCTTCCTTCTCTCTTCGATTTCGGGACGATAAGACCATAGCAGTTACAGTTCCCTCTATCAAATACGGGGGATTGAGGCGAAAGCCGGCAGATGCCTCCTTTCAATCGCCCACCAAGGGTGGTTGGAGAGACTCCTTAAAAAAAAGTACGGTCAACAACAGTACGAGAAGGTAATGTTTCCTTATCGATTCTTCCCTGTCCCCCTTTCAGGTCATAATAACACAATAGCATTCATCTCCCACTGTGGTCAGGCCGGGACCCAGGAGGCTATCTATCATGCCGTGCCTGTTCTAGCTATCCCCTTTCTCCTAGATCAGAGCATCATGGCTGCCAAGTTGATAGCTAAGGGCGTTGCTATAGAACTCAACTATGAGGAGTTGACTGTTGACAGTGTTAAGTCTGCGTTGGATACTCTGACAACACCTACACATGGGTACGTATAACCTTGGTGGTGTAGTGGTCAAGACGCTCGCCTGGTAAACAGGAGGGCGTGGGTTCAATCCCAGCCGAGGTATGGAAATTTATCCTCAATATACAAGTCTGCGTTGGATACTCTGACAACACCTACACATGGGTACGTATAACCTCGGTGGTGTAGTGGTCAAGACGCTCGCCTCGTAAACAGGAGGGCGTGGGTTCAATCCCAGCCGAGGTATGGAAATTTATCCTCAATATAATTTGAGAATTTGACCACAAAGTAGCCTACTGCTGGAGTAAAGGGACTTTTCAGTCCTATGCGAGCAGTATAAATAAGCACTATTATTATTATTATTTGTAGCGGAGTACTGCCTGGTAAACCGGAGAGTGTGGGTTCATTCCCAGCCGAGGTGTGGAAATTTATCCTCAATAATTATAATTTGAGAATTTGACCACAATAATAGTAGTAGCCTACTGCTAGAGTAAAGGGACTTTTCATTTTCAGTCCTATGCGAACAGTATGAATAAGCACTATTCGCTATTATTATATCCTAACGTGTCACTCGTAATCTCAAAAGATGTCTCCTAATTTAGCTCATTCTAATGTTCTCCAGGTACAAGGAACGGATGCAGAAGCTGTCCAAATTATTCCGTGACACAGAGTAAATGGACTTTTCATTTTCAGTCCTATGCGAACAGTATGAATAAGCACTATTCACTATTATTATATCCTAACGTGTCACTCGTAATTTCAAAAGATGTCTCCTAATTTAGCTCATTCTAATATGTTCTCCAGGTACAAGGAACGGATGCAGAAGCTGTCCAAATTATTCCGTGACACACCAGAGCAGAGCTCGGACAAGATTATCTTCTGGACCAACTATATTCTAAACCACGGAGGCAAACACTTGACCCCAGCCTCTAAACAATTGAGTGGAATACAGTACTACATTATAGATGTAGCAGCTTGTGTTGTGTTAACACCGATAGCACTGGTTTATCTAACCAGGGCTCTGGCCTGGCTTGTACGAAGGCAAGCCAAGAGTTGAAGGGAAAATTAGAATTCTTAAGCCAGCCAATCACTATCATTTAGGCCTGACAGATCAGTGCAATAGTCCTAAAGTAAAATGGACGCGGCACACAAGGGATCAAGAAGAGACCGCCTCAACATAAGTATCTGACCAGGGCTATGGTCTGGCTTGTACGAAGGCAAGCCAAGAGTTGAAGGGAAAGTTAGAATTCTTAAGCCAGCCACTCACTTTCATTTAGGCCTGACAGATCAGTGCAATAGTCCTAAAGTAAAATGGACGCGGCACACAAGGGATCAAGAAGAGACCGCCTCAACATAATAATAGGCCTGACAGGTATACCTCATCAGGTCCGCATGTCAGGTCTACCTGATAGTGTGCGTGGCTGGCCTTAGCATAATAGGGCAACTTGTTGTACGCTGAGAGTCTAAATAAAGCACTACTTATTCGTCTCTCCTTTTCTTCTACTGTGCCTTCCCTTCACACCTGTCTCTTCCCTTCAACCCTGAAGAAGAAAAGCCCTTTTAGTCTCATTCGAGCAAGGTAACCAAGGCATATTCTATTCTACTTATAAAATGTACTCACCAGACGGCATTGAATGCGTCTACCAGGGCTATTGAAGACACGCAATCCTTTCGCCTCAACTGGAGCCGTACACCACCAGGATGCATCATTTCTCGCTTGAGTTGCAGAACTTGCTGTTCTCTCAGTGTCAGACGGGATGGGTTGACTAGAGCCGCCTCAACTGTAGCCGTACACCACCAGGATGCATCATTTCTCGCTTGAGTTGCAGAACTTGCTGTTCTCTCAGTGTCAGACGGGATGGGTTGACTAGAGGCTCCTGGGCTAGCTGGGACGTTTGGGCTAAGGTGGGAGGAACGGGACCCTGTGGCGTACAAGAATGTCAAGTTTATTTAAGAGGGATAGAAGAGTGTCAAGTTAACAAGTTTATTCAAGAGCGGTAGAAGAGGTCCAAGTTTATTCAAGAGGGGTAGAAGAATTTCAAGTTTATTTGACAGCTTTAGGGTTGGTCTAGTTTGGAACATGTCAGGTCTACCTGATAGTGTGAGTGGCTGGCCTTAGCATAATAGGGCAACTTGTTGTAAGCTGAGAGTCTAAATAAAGCACTACTTATTCGTCTCTCCTTTTCTTCTACTGTGCCTTCCCTTCACACCTATCTCTTCCCTTCAACCCTGAAGAAGAAAAGCCCTTTTAGTCTCATTCGAGCAAGGTAACCAAGGCATATTCTATTCTACTTATAAAATCAGGAGGAACAAAGGCAAGTAAAAAAGGCAATTAGTATTAATTCTGGCTATAAAGACTAGCTGTGTCTTGGATTATGGGGAACTCAGTTCAGATTGCATAAGAACAACAGCACTATTTATGACCTATAAGTCAGGAATAAACCCATACAGCCACTTTAAAACCTACCTATTGGGACATAAAAAAAAGAAGAAAAAAAAAACATTGATAGGTGGTAACTACTAAATGTAATGAGATTTGCAATTTGTTAATTTACCTTATTGGGTAGAGCCTTCTTTTCTGGGACTGGCAATCTCTTGAGCCAGGCATTCTTGTGGATTTCTCGGAAGAGTACAGAACTAGTAGGTTGTGCCATGTTGAACTGATGTATTTTTGACCCTGGAATACAATAAGAGATTCAATGAATCAGCCTAGGCATACAATGAATAGGTAGGTACTCTTATCACCAATCTCATAGCTAGAGTGTGTAGATACCTGGATAAAACCCATGTCAAGTGGCATGAGAAAAAAACAGAAAACACCCACGAATAGTGTTTGATTCCAGATGTGTTGAGTGTTTTAGAACTAGAGAAAATGTAGATTAGATTAAACACTCACCTCACTATCATAATCAGCTTAATCACCGAGAGATAAGAGGCAATTTCCAGCAGAGGAAAACTATAAACTACCATCTGTGTACGAATAGGTTCCGCATTTCACTTTTCTTATTAGTCCAATATACAGGCAATCAGCAATGCCAGTGGCCAATCGGTTTGGGCTAAGGTGGGAGGAACGGGACCCTGAGGGAAAGAAGAATGTCAAGTTTATTTAAGAGGGATAGAAGAGTGTCAAGTTTATTTAAGAGCGGTAGAAGAGGTCCAAGTTTATTCAAGAGGGGTAGAAGAATTTCAAGTTTATTTGACAGCTTTAGGGTTGGTCTAGTTTGGATGGTAGCTCCGTTGTTCCAGTTCCTTATTCAATAAACTTCTTCTTTTTTCCAAGATGTTTGATAAAGGGAACTGTAACTGCCAAGGTCTTATCACCCC
>NW_007377682.1:107951-181807 GCF_000475195.1 Diaphorina citri
AATTAAAAAAAAGAGAAAACTCTCACCTTTGGAAAATGAAGACACAAACGAAGCTAATCCGCTTTTAAAATGTGCTTTTTTTTGCCCTCCATCATCACAGGGCCTTGTGGCGCAACGGATAACGCGTCTGACTACGGATCAGAAGATTCCAGGTTCGAATCCTGGCAAGGGCGCAATTTTTTTTTTTTTTTACGAAATATGGATAAATTTTCTATTCCCTTGTCAATGAAAAAAGATACCTACCTCCTCGTCCTCTATTTATGAATGAGCCAGCGTAGTTAGCTAGATGGGTAGAGCATCTGCCTTGTAAGCGCTAGGGCGCGGGTTCGACTCCCAGCTGGAGGGATTTATCCTGAAGGGATAAGGTTCATTCTCGGAACGGCTGGCTTTCTCCTATTCTGTCTTCGATTTCGGGACGATGAGACCTTCGTTGTGACAGTTCCCTCCATCAAACCTGTTTAAAAAAAAAAACGAGATGAAACCAAAACTGTTGGATTACTTACGGTCAGGTCAACAAAGGTTCAAGTTTAACTCGCGGATTAAGCAATCTGATTGACTTAAAAAAAAAAAAAGTTTAAACTCACTTTTGTCGCGGAATATATGTAAGAGGAAGCTTGGATTTGGGCTTACCACGCCAAATGTTAACAACTCGATTAATGCGGTTTAATCACTTACCTTCCCATGCCAGAGTGAAGAGTGGAGAAAAAATTATCGACCTTGCCAGGATAGAGGAAGCTTGGATTTGGGCTACGCAAACTGTTAACAACTCGATTAATGCGGTTTAATCACTTACCTTCCCATGCCAGAGTGAAGAGTGGAGAAAAAATTATCGACCTTGCCAGGATTCGAACCTGGAATCTTCTGATCCGTAGTCAGACGCGTTATCCGTTGCGCCACAAGGCCAGTTAATTAGAGACGATTTGATCGACGTACAAAACTGGAACAAAAAGAAATTAAACTAAAGTAGGTACCTGTGAGCATAAAATCAATGAGGTAGGCGTAGTCAATGTAGTCATAAACACAACGTACATAGAGGTAGGTATAGGTAATCAGCTAATCAGTTACAAAGGGATGAACATAAAATCAATCAATGAGGTAGGCGTAGTCAATGTAGTCATAAACACAACGTACATAGAGGTAGGTATAGGTAATCAGCTAATCAGTTACAAAGGGGGCACCTAGGTAGGTACATGGTAAAATGTCATCTCCACTAACGTGACATAGGCCGCACTCTCTGCTCCATTTTCTTTCGTTTTCTACAATGAAGGCAACGTCAGGAACTGGACAGATGGCAATATGGAAGAACCAGTAGGCTACATTGTATCCTGAAGGCCAGCCGTTCCAAGAACGAACATTATCCGTTCCGGATAAATCCGCCCAAGGGTATAGGTAATCAGCTAATCAGTTACAAAGGGGGCACCTAGGTAGGTACATGGTAAAATGTCATCTCCACTAACGTGACATAGGCCGCACTGTCTGCTCCATTTTCTTTCGTTTTCTACAATGAAGGCAACGTCAGGAACTGGACAGGTGGCAGTATGGAAGAACCAGTAGGCTACATTGTATCCTGAAGGCCAGCCGTTCCAAGAACGAACATTATCCGTTCCGGATAAATCCGCCCAAGGCGACATAGGCCGCACTCTCTGCTCCATTTTCTTTCGTTTTCTACAATGAAGGCAACGTCAGGAACTGAACAGGTGGCAGTATGGAAGAACCAGTAGGCTACATTGTATCTTGAAGGCCAGCCGTTCCATGAACGAACATTATCCGTTCCGGATAAATCCGCCCAAGGCGGAAATCGAATCCGCGGCCTCGTTTCCAAGGCAGACGCGCTACCAACCAAGCTAAATAGGCTGGCGGTAAGAACATTTCGCATCCATGTTCCAAAATTCAGCCATAGTTCACTTTTACAACTTGTACAGCGACATTTAAAACCCCAAATTTCTCCATATTTTGGTCCACCACTATTCTCGGTAATAATTCCGTAAATCTTGTAAAACTGACTCACTAATTTTCCTTTCATTGGAAAGTTGCTCATGGTCACCTCAAGCAATGCCATGGTGTCTTCCGTTTCGGATGGTGTGTCAATCCTGTACATCTAATGAAGGACAAACTACGATACAGACGAGGGTAGCTCCTTTCTGCGTTTAACCTAACCTTATAATACCACTGGTCACTGCTCAAATTGTGACATTTTTTTTTTAGCAATTTTCCATTGACGTGAATTCTGAACAAGTACCCAGATGAGTGAAGCTTTTTCGCTTGTCCGAGAAAGCGTTGTGGTCGCCATTCAGTAAGTACCCTACAGTACCCCACGCTTTGGACTAGACCTGTTACATCCGATAGAATCACCTCAAGGGTAGACTAGGACAGCTATTTCAGAGTTTCCACTGTTTGATCAGGATTAAAAGTTATGAAAACAGATGGCCTAGTCCTCTTGACTCTTGAGGAATCTCTATAGACCTGTTACATCCGATAGAATCACCTCAAGGGTAGACTAGGGCAGCTATTTCAGAGTTTCCACTGTTTGATCAGGATTAAAAGTTGTGAAAACAGATGGCCTAGTCCTCTTGAGGAATCTCTATCCGATGCGACAAACCTGCAAAGTTCACCTTATAGTGGCATTAAATATACAACAATAAAACTAATTAAACATTGAAATTCACCATGTAGGTACATGGATGAAACAGCAACAAATCTCTGAGAATTCAGATTATGTCAATTTTCTTCCCCTAAAGGGTTGATTACACTAGGTACTTTTAGTTTTAAGGATAAAATGGAAGGAATTCGAAAAAAGGTTCAATGCCAACTCAATTGTATCGCAGTGACTAAACGGCGTAAAGGCTCAGTGTAATCAACCCTTGGCAGTTCAAAAGAGAAACCTCACCTGAGTCATGTTTACCTACTTTTCAAAACAAATCCTTCCTCAGTGTGAACTCTAACTCATAAGTTTCAGCCGGTAACGCCACACAGGCTGGGACTAGCTTTAATTCGTCCATATTTGGATAGGATACGTCATAATGATTTAAAATGGACGTGATAACTATGAAGGTAAAATCAGTGACAAGTTTTTGACCGATACACGTTCGCTTTCCGGTGCCAAACGGGATGAAATGGGAAGGTTTGACTACAATGCCATCTTGTGAAATGAATCGCTCTGGTTTGAATTTCGTGGGCTCGTCCCAATACAGGTCTGATGTGTTCAGATCGAAATTGTTTAATATGACAACGGTGCCTTTACATACGGAATAACCTGAAAGCAAAACCAATATAATATAATAATAAATAAAAAACTGATCAAGAAATACTCGGAAGGATTTTTTCTAGGACAAATAAGGAGGATCATGTACATACATATAAAGTCCTAGATAAAACTAAAGGTCACTTAAATTTATACTACATCTTTAAGAATGGTTATCGAAAAAAAGTAGTTTCGGGGTTAAGATAGTTTTAGAAGGAAGTATCCATGTAAATTTACCTCTGAGCCTTCCGATTTAATTGGATAGGTCGCATATATTTAAATTATATGGTACGGACGCTAATTCATTTTTATGATATACGTAGGTAGTAGGTACTGTGTAAAGCCCTAATTCTAACCTTTTTTTTTATTAACCATTATGACAACACAAAGCCCTGGATCTATAAACCAATGTTGGCTTTAGCACAAGAAAAGATAGATAGTTCTAAAAAAAAAGTGGAAAATGGTCTACAATTTACGTTTTCGCTTAGGTGTTTTATGTATGGAATTGGTCCGAATTTTCAGAATGGATTCTTACCTGCAACAGTGGTGTCTTCCGTAGCTACATGTGGTACGATAGGGGACGCACATATCCTCAATGTTTCAAACACTAGAGCTTCTGTGTAAGGCATCTTATATTTGTCATCCATGCAAACGTCTCGCAGTCCTCCAGTGACAGCGTCAATCTCCTGTCGAATCTTGTCAATACAGTGCGGGTTCTTCATGAGGTAAATTAATATCAGCATGACCAGGTTACCAAGGGCTGCATGTCCTCCGATGAAATCTTCCAGGTCGAACATGATGTGATCCCAAGACAACTCCTCGTCTTCTCGGAAATATTGCAGCAAAGCATCAGTGAAATCTCTAGGGTGATCATCATAGTCTACAGTGTCTAAATGTTGCTTAATGATTCTTTCAAGCATGATTTCCCGGATTTCATTGGCCCAGCCTGCGATCTTGTTCATGTGTTTGGAGAAGAATGGATTTAGCCAGGGCAAGAAATCCACGGGATGTCCTTGGTTGATTTCATAAAATATTTCGTCGAAATTTCGAACCATGGTTTGAAGCTGTTTGTCTTCGTAGTCAAACCGAGTAGAACACAGATACTGAGTGAACATGTTGGAAAAGGCACTCTGCAGCAACGGCTTGATTTTGACACTCTTGTTACCCGAGAGGATTCTTTTGTGGATGGCTTTTAGCAAGATTGGGGTTTCTATCAAACTGATCTTCGACATAAGCTGGTAGTTTGAAGAGATAATACGAGGCGAACAATATTTGCGAGCTATTCGGCGACGCTTCTCTTGAAGACTTGACCAATCACAGAGCGCCAATGCTGAAACAAAAAAAGATGGGAAAGTTCGTTAGAAATAAATTAGCAAATAAGTTATAAGACATTTATAAATTTCATACATATGTAGAAACTAGGAATCCTAGTGTGACCAACCGTTTTCTCGTGAAAAGAGGATAAAAACAGACTTATGATCGTAACAGACATATGGGAAAGTTCGTTAGAAATAAATTACCAAATAAGTTATTAGACATTTATAAATTTCATACAGGTATACATATGTAGAAACTAGGAATCCTAGTGTGACCAACCGTTTTCTCGTGAAAAGAGGATAAAAACAGACTTATGATCGTAACAGACAAGATGGGAAAGTTCGTTAGAAATAAATTAGCAAATAAGTTATTAGACACTTATAAATTTCATACAGGTATACATATGTAGAAACTAGGAATCCTAGTGTGACCAGCCGTTTTCTCGTGAAAAGAGGATAAAAACAGACTTATCATCGTAACAGACAGAAACATACAGACATGAAATTTTGTAACAAGAATACCACGACTCTAAACTATGAACAGACAAAAGTAAAATTTCGGAAAGTTAAATCAAGGTGTATCTATTTCCCTACAATGAATAATCAGGAATCCAGGACCTGTATCACATTAGCTGAGAGTTCCGGGGCTAGAAACGAGAGGATGTATCTTGGTACTTTGGGTACCAGCTGAGTGTAATAATAATCAAAATTCAAGTACCTGTGTTACCTCACGACACAAGGGTAGTTTTGATGATTTCTGTACGATGTGGATTACCTTGGAAGTCTGCCCACTCAGATTTGAATAACGCGAAGAAAGGGATGATGGTCAATAATTACATGACTAGGCTACCAAAAACATTTTGAGTACAAAGAGGGCGCCAACACACAAATTATGTGCTTTGGCATTCAAGTTCGACTTAGGGTATCACGATGTGTCATAGAAATGGTCGTTAACTTTTTAATAGACGACTGAAAATAAAAATGGACCAAATCATTCGATAACATCAATTCCTAGCGATACACAAATTATGTGCTTTGGCATTCAAGTTCGACATAGGGTATCACGATGTGTCATAGAAATGGTCGTTAACTTTTTAATAGACGACTGAAAATAAAAATGAACCAAATCATTCGATAACATCAATTCCTAGCGATTAGGTAAAAAGTGAAATTGGTCATTATTGACGGAGGAGAAATAATGTGAACTTACATGAAAATTGAAATTAGCGAGCTGCGAGTCAGTGATACCTATAAGGGGCAAGTAAAAGTTTCAAGGAAACACAAGAAGGGGAATTCTGGAATCACGTTTCCGATGGCAGAAGACATTTTCTGTCTGAAGTAACTTATAAGCTTTCATTTTATCATTTTAGATACAAGTTCTGAAGTATCTTATAAGCTTTCATTTTATCATTTTAGATACAAGTATCTCATTCAAAAATTTAGATGGGTCTTCCTGACTCGTAACACTTTTTACTTTCCTTATCCTATAAGAAGGAAAGTAATGTAATCGGGTCAAATTTTCGAAGGTCAGTTTTTAGTGCCAAAACACGTTTTGGTAACAGACAGAAACATACAGACATGAAATTTTGTAACAAGAAGACCACGACTCTAAACTATGAACAGACAAAAGTAAAATTTCGGAAAGTTAAATCAAGGTGTATCTATTTCCCTACAATGAATAATCAGGAATCCAGGACCTGTATCACATTAGCTGAGAGTTCCGGGGCTAGAAACGAGAGGATGTATCTTGGTACTTTGGGTACCAGCTGAGTGTAATAATAATCAAAATTCAAGTACCTGTGTTACCTCACGACACAAGGGTAGTTTTGATGATTTCTGTACGATGTGGATTACCTTGGAAGTCTGCCCACTCAGATTTGAATAACGCGAAGAAAGGGATGATGGTCAATAATTACATGACTAGGCTACCAAAAACATTTTGAGTACAAAGAGGGCGCCAACACACAAATTATGTGCTTTGGCATTCAAGTTCGACATAGGGTATCACGATGTGTCATAGAAATGGTCGTTAACTTTTTAATAGACGACTGAAAATAAAAATGAACCAAATCATTCGATAACATCAATTCCTAGCGATTAGGTAAAAAGTGAAATTGGTCATTATTGACGGAGGAGAAATAATGTGAACTTAATAATTTTATAAAAGCACCACACTCAGACTTTCAGCTTGATTTCCAGTCAAGTTTTTGTTTGACGCTTCTCAGAACAATCATTTTAATTGAAGACGCGGCTATTCAAATTTTCAACAATCTTTACCTGCAACAATTGATATTTCTGGACACGAAAAAAATCCCAGCACCCCCCCCTCCAAGTCTTAACCCTATTGTCAGGTGTTAGTATGTGGTGGTTCCCATGATTTCATGACCAAGTTTTCTTGTACACAATGTACAGGGTGAGATACTCAAGGTAAATCCAATAAAGAGTGTCTGTTTATAATCTCCTTTCGTCATCAAATAGTGAAATTAGTTCAAAGTCTCTTAATTAGACGGTGACATTTGAAAAACAGCAAGGTGCCTTTATACCGACTTTGAAAGTTACAACTTCATTTCGTCCACATAGCTCTATGTAATATTGTACTCCCGGGATATCCCCCCCCCCCAAAAAAAACAAACAAACAAAAACAAACATACTTAGAGTAATTAAGGATAGAGTTGGACATCAAACTGCTAATCGGTCCGTCAGAATTTTCCTCCACATTGGGGAAATTAATTAGGTACCAAAATATGGATGAGACACTAGGTATTATATCACATCCTGTAGCAGATTGAACAGCCAAAAAAATACAAAACCTACATTTCAAATACCCATGTTAACATCTGAGTACCTGCTGATGTACCTTATATCTAGTCCTCGGAGCACAAGTTTCAAAAATTTGAATAGATGATACCTATTTAGTGTTTTCCTGGGCATGATGAATTCCAAATTCAAATCAGGTTTTAGGAAGCAGTGGCGAACAAGTATGATAAAATTCATGGAGATTTTTTCCTCTTGATGTGTCCTCTGTTCAAGCGCCCCAGTATCATAAATCAAGACAAGTGAGATTTGGGATTTTGGGATCCTTCTCTAACTCATGAAAATTGAAATTAGCGAGCTGCGAGTCAGTGATACCTATAAGGGACAAGTAAAAGTTTCAAGGAAACACAAGAAGGGGAATTCTGGAATCACGTTTCCGATGGCAGAAGACATTTTGGTCCGTGTGTGTGTCTGTCTGTCTGTAAACAAAATATCTCGAGAAGGGTAAGAGCTAGAGACTTGAAATTTGGTATGTAGCTGTGAAATGTGAGAATGCGACACGAAACTTTTGGTTAAGACCGATGCAACGCTTGGCGGCATTTTACCGCTTTTTGGCGGTTTTCGGTGTAATTTAACAATCGGAACTTTTGGTTTAGACCGGTGCAACACTTGGCGGCATTCTACCGCTTTTTGGCGGTTTTTGCTGTAATTTAACAATATCTCGGGAACGGTATGAGCTATTAGATTTGAAATTTGGTATATACCTAGTTCACAAATGTGACAAGGATGCGACATGAAACTTGGTTGAGATAGGTGCTGCGGTTGGCGGTTATCTACCGTTTTTTGGCGGTTTTCAGCTATATCGAGGTATTGTAAACGGTTAGAGGTATTGTAAAAGTTAGGGTAAAAGAACACTCAAATAAGCATCATTCAATAGGATAAGGAAAGTCGTGTGATGTTCAGGAACGGTATGAGCTATTAGAGATTTGAAATTTGGTATATACCTAGTTCACAAATGTGACAAGGATGCGACATGAAACTTGGTTGAGATAAGTGCTGCGGTTGGCGGTTATCTACCGTTTTTTGGCGCATTTCAGCTATATCGAGGTATTGTAAAAGAGGTAGTGTAAAAGGTTAGAGGTATTGTAAAAGTTAGGGTAAAAGAACACTCAAATAAGCATCATTCAATAGGATAAGGAAAGTCGTGTGATGTTCACACCAGGTTTTTATTATTTACATTTCACTTTATCTCAAGGCATGACTTTGATATGGTTGCCACTGAAATTTAAGTACAAGTGGTACATATCGATGCTAATCACATGACTGTTGATTTTGATTTCAGAAGGTCCCACGTGTATTATAAGTTATACACCATTCAGTCACATGTGATGATATAAATACAAGATCAATGAAATAAAGGAGATGGTTAAAAATAGTCAATCAAATCGCCACAGCACAGAAGGTAAAATTAATTTCAACGTAGTTTTTATGGATGACGACACATTTCTGTATTTCGTATTGAGAGGCGAGAATTTTTGAGTTTTTGACATCTGCTATCATCACAAAAATAGTCAATCAAATCGCCACAGCACAGAAGGTAAAATTAATTTCAACGTAGTTTTTATGGATGACGACACATTTCTGTATTTCGCAATTACGTACGTAGTAATTCCGAGTGCTTGTCTGCTTGTACTTTCATTCAATTATTGTTCAAATACGTACGAGTATTTGTATGCTAAAAATATTTGGAATCAGAGAAAAACACAGGTGGCAAGGTACCTATGGAGGAAAACCACGTGACAGCCAAAATCAAAACAAACTTGGTCGAAATAACCTAGCGAGTGCTTGTCTGCTTGTACTTTCATTCAATTATTGTTCAAATACGTACGAGTATTTGTATGCTAACAATATTTAAAATCAAATTGCGAGTGCTTGTCTGCTTGTACTTTCATTCAATTATTGTTCAAATACGTACGAGTATTTGTATGCTAACAATATTTAAAATCAGAGAAAAACACAGGTGGCAAGGTACCTATGGAGGAAAACCACGTGACAGCCAAAATCAAAACAAACTTGGTCGAAATAACCTAATGGGTGGCAGAAATGAATGGCCTGATTCACACGCTTTAGTGAAATAATATTCACCCACTTGACTCTTGACTGACTGAAGGGCTATATACGAGATTACGAGTACATTCTAGGGACCATATTATATCGGTGGTTATCTTTCTAATCCTGATGTTGTTTGAGCTTGGGTGGCATTTAATGGGTTAATAGAATTGTTTACATATCCAAATATTTACTTTGGTGCAATATGAATTTTTAATTCATTAGAATCAGATACAGATAGGATCAGAGAAAAACACAGGTGGCAAGGTACCTATGGAGGAAAACCACGTTACAGCTAAAATCAAAACAAACTTGGTCGAAATAACCTAATGGGTGGCAGAAATGAATGGCCTGATTCACACACTTAGTGAAATAATATTCACCCACTTGACTCTTGACTGACTGAAGGGCTATATACGAGTACATTCTAGGGACCATATTATATCGGTGGTTATCTTTCTAATTCTGATGTTGTTTGAGCTTGGGTGGCCTTTAATGGGTTAATAGAATTGTTTACATATCCAAATATTTACTTTGGTGCAATATGAATTTTTAATTCATTAGAATCAGATACAGATAGGTACATATATCTGTTAAGTAAAGACACCCCATTCATGTGTCCAGGTGGGGATTTACACACTTCATTTATGAATCCATTTTAATTTTTGTTGAGTCAATAGTTTTTTTTTTTTACTATGACTTGTTTAAATGTTGGTCTTCTACTTAACTTAGGTACATTATCTTTGTATGACATAATACCTACAACTACGGCATTTTATCATTAAGTATTCAGATCTACTCAAGTATTTAGTCATGCAATTGATTGTAATTGTGAGTTCTGATTCGTGGTTATTTTGTCAATAAGTATAGACTTTTATGGCCAAGAAAAGCGTTTGCTTTGATTTCGAAGCATTTCGCTGAACACAAGTTTTGGATCTCTAGTTTCAAGGTCCAACCACGATTCAAGGTAATGAAATTGGTATGACGTAAATTGGGTTTAAAGAAATTTCCGCTCATGACCAATCACGATTGTAATCTCTAACTTCAAGTCGGGTTGTGAGCACTGTCTAGACAGCTCTAGGCGCTGTGGCCAAAACCCCCCGAGCCCGAAGTATAAGCTCCATACTAGATTTTATACAAAGTTAAATTTCGCATGCTCTTCCACACACAAGAGGTTCTGAAAGAAAGTTGATTATACATGAAGAGTGTAAGAAGTGCCTCAGGCAGTTACTCACATAATCAGATGAAGGCCAAGGACAAGACAAGAAATTTCCGCTCATGACCAATCACGATTGTAATCTCCAACTTCAAGTCGGGTTGTGAGCACTGTCTAGACAGCTCTAGGCGCTGTGGCCAAAACCCCCCAAGCCCGAAGTATAAGCTCCATACTAGATTTTATACAAAGTTAAATTTCGCATGCTCTTCCACACACAAGAGAGGTTCTGAAAGAAAGTTGATTATACATGAAGAGTGTAAGAAGTGCCTCAGGCAGTTACTCACATAATCAGATGAAGGCCAAGGACAAACCTCAGTTACATCAGAAGTTCACATTGAGCGATGAGGCTTTGCATTCAGGAGATGTGAGATGGAGAGAGCCCAAAGTATAAGCTCCATACTAGATTTTATACAAAGTTAAATTTCGCATGCTCTTCCACACACAAGAGGTTCTGAAAGAAAAAGTTGATTATACATGAAGAGTGTAAGAAGTGCCTCAGGCAGTTACTCACATAATCAGATGAAGGCCAAGGACAAACCTCAGTTACATCAGAAGTTCACATTGAGCGATGAGGCTTTGCATTCAGGAGATGTGAGATGGAGAAGCCTGCGGGTTTTATTCTGGGCCAGTGCCTTAGCTCACTTGACTTCGCTGGATATAGCGATCGATTAGTGTTCAAGTCACGTGATCCGGTTTGTACTTAAAACTTCAGATCACATTTTCCGACAAATTTCATTATTTGAAATTTTTCGCGTTATGCTCAAAATTTGAGGAAAGGAAAAGGAAAATGGTCTGTCGAAGTTTTTCATCGCCCAGTTTGAACCGACAACCATAGATTCAAAGCGTGAAGAACAGTAAAATTTCTACATTTGAACAAGACCATTTCCGGACACAACAGGAAAACCTAAACGAAGATCTCTTTGTGGCTGGCATTGCCCTATAAAAATCACGAAGTCAATCGCTACACCACTAGATCTCTTTGTGGCTGACATTGCCCTATAAAAATCACGAAGTCAATCCCTACACCACTAGATCTGATAGGCAAGGAGGACTGAAAAATTTTTTCGAGTGGGTTAGGCACTACAGGTTATTACATAACCTACGCAAAGTTGCTTCAACGCACCTCACATAAACAGGAAAGCCTAAACGAAGATCTCTTTGTGGCTGGCATTGCCCTATAAAAATCACGAAGTCAATCGCTACACCACTAGATCTGATAGGCGCAAGGAGGACTGAAAAATTTTTTCGAGTGGGTTAGGCACTACAGGTTATTACATAACCTACGCAAAGTTGCTTCAACGCACCTCACATACCCAACCAACTGAGCGGTTTGGTTTTTTGAAAACTTGATTCGAACACTGAAAATACACTAGGTGAGTTGGGTGACAAAATTAGCCGAACGCTCGTATTTTTTGGTTCAATTTTTTTCGGGAAAACCATCATTAATGTTATTTTTTGTAAAATTTGAAACTTATTCCGCAAGACCGCATACCTACATAATCTGTAAGTAAAAAAAGAAAAATCAAAAAACAAGGATAGCCAGCCTAGTTAGCTTAGTTGGTAGTGCGTCTGCCTTGTAAGCGCTAGGCCGCGGGTTCGATTCCCGCCCGGGGTCTCAAACTGCTGTATAGTGTTCAATTTTTTTCGGGAAAACCATCATTAATGTTATTTTTTGTAAAATTTAAAACTTATTCCGCCTCAAACTGCTGTATAGTGTTCAATTTTTTTCGGGAAAACCATCATTAATGTTATTTTTTGTAAAATTTAAAACTTATTTCGCAAGACCGCATACCTACCTACATAAGTAAAAAAAGAAAAATCAAAAACAAGGATAGCCAGCCTAGTTAGCTTAGTTGGTAGTGCGTCTGCCTTGTAAGCGCTAGGCCGCGGGTTCGATTCCCGCCCGGGGCGGATTTTATCCTGATGGGATAATGTTTGTTCTCGGAACGGCTGGCTTTCTCCTATCCTGTCTTCCTTCTCTCTTTGATTTCGGGACGATAAGACCATAGCAGTTACAGTTCCCAAGTTTAAAACTTATTCCACAAGACCACATACCTACATAATCTGGGAGTAAAAAAAAGAAAAATCAAAAACAAGGATCAGTTTTTTGCTGAAAATGCATGTTTCTGGAGATAAATGTTAACGTAACATTTTTCTTCTCAATATTTTTACACCATTTTTGAACCATGTGCTTTAGAAAAGAACACAGAATTTACTACTGGTAAAAATTCAAAAAAATTCACTGGACCCTAGCCTCTTGTGGAATAAGTTTTAAACTTTACAACAAAAATAACAATAATGATGGTTTTCCCGAAAAAAATTGAACGCTGAACAGCCGTTTGAGAAAAACCAAAAAATACGAGCGTTATAACAATAATGATGGTTTTCCCGAAAAAAATTGAACACTGAACAGCCGTTTGAGAAAAACCAAAAAAACGAGCGTTCGGCTAATTTTGTCACCCAGTGTATGTAAGCCCAAGAAGAAGAAATTACTTTGAAAACTGGCCAACCCAAACGATTAACGACTTTTTTTTTTAGAGTGAGGAGATTGGAAAACTCAATACGAGCGTTCAGCTAATTTTGTCACCCAGTGTATGTAAGCCCAAAAAGAAGAAATTACTTTGAAAACTGGCCAACCCAAACGATTAACGACTTTTTTTAGAGTGAGGAGATTGGAAAACTCAATAAACTTGGACTGAGATTCATACATTAGGAGGACGGAATTGAATAGGTAACGAACATTACTCTCAGGTTTCAAGATCGTCAGATGGATCGATAAAATCTTCTCTCAAAAACGCCTAGATTGGCAGGTAGATAGAATTAGTTAAAAAATAAATAAATAAAATTTGGTTTTACTTACAATACGAGCGTTCGGCTAATTTTGTCACCCAGTTTATGTAAGCCCAAAAAGAAGAAATTACTTTGAAAACTGGCCAACCCAAACGATTAACGACTTTTTTTTAGAGTGAGGAGATTGGAAAACTCAATAAACTTGGACTGAGATTCATACATTAGGAGGACGGAATTGAATAGGTAACGAACTTTACTCTTAGGTTTCAAGATCGTCAGATGGATCGATAAAATCTTCTCTCAAAAACGCCTAGATTGGCAGGTAGATAGAATTAGTTAAAAAATAAATAAATAAAATTTGGTTTTACTTACAATTATTTCGGTCGTTTCCGAATATTCGATGGTAGCGAATAAAATCTGGACGTCCTCCAAATAGAGATCCTTGTACAATGAGAATTTCCTTGATGAGCTCGAAACTATTGACCACAATGCATGGGGTAGTGCCCATTTGGAGCGAATAAAGGTTACTTACAATTATTTCGGTCGTTTCCGAATATCCGATGGTAGCGAATAAAATCTGGACGTCCTCCAAAAAGAGATCCTTGTACAATGAGAATTTCCTTGATGAGCTCGAAACTATTGACCACAATGCATGGGGTAGTGCCCATTTGGAGCGAATAAATGTCACCATATACTTTGGATAGATTTGTAAAAACTCGGAACGGTGTATCACATTCTCGAAAGCAGGCCAAGTTACCGATGACAGGATATGGTCGTGGCCCCGGGGCCAAAGTGTGAACGATGGACGATTTTTTCGACACTCTAGTTAAATAAAATTTATAATAAAAATAAAATAATGTTATTAATAAAATCACTGATAGGAAAATAGATAGCAATTGAGAATACATGTTGTCGACCGTGCGAAGTCCTTCACCTACTAGTCAACACTAAGAAAGCAAAAGTTTTTTCGTAATATAAAATCCACTTCGGCATCCCTAAATGTTGATTACACCGAAATTATTTCAGTACCCATTTCTCTTCAACACCAAAACTCTACTTCGGTTCCCCCACTCTTGGAATACCCTTTCTTCTTTCACCCAATCAAAATGTGAGCTGGTACCCCTTCCCCGAGAATTTTCACACAACTTAACCTAATTATTTTTTTAACACATTTATGATTTATTGCCAAATGAGTTCTTTTCTTTTGTTGATAAAAAAAAATAATAATAATTAATCTTTTTTTATGTTTTTTCAAAAGTCCGAAATCCGAAAGGTCGTGATAAAAGTTCTTTTTTTTTACCAGTTTACTATATGTCCGATAGAAGATTTACAAGTGGTTACTGTGATTAAGAATAATTTTACAACGAGTAGGACATTATAACGGGTGATTTTTAATGTTACCTACACATTTAAATTTGAAAATTAACGATTTTCTAATCGGGTGACACGTGTTTTTTAAAATGCTCGTATTATATTTTCAATTTTAAAGCCTTTGACTAAAAGATTGTAATTTACTGCAAATTTATTTATTTTTTGGTTTTTATAAGATTTTTAATAAATAAAGCACTGATTAAAAGAGATTAGTAAAAACTACACAAAACACTTAAACAATAAACAGATATTACGAAAGGAAATAAATATTTAAGAAGTGAGAATTAAACAAACGGAAAGAAATGGAAAAAATAACTTTGTTGAAATATTTTTTATCTACCCAACCAAACTGAATGAAAGACTTACACCAAGTGGTCTGATCTTCGGTTCTGAAGAAATAAGAAAGATCTTTACGAATTACTATAACCAGAAATCCACCAATAACAATAATAAACTAGTCAGCAAATTTCAGACGAAATCTTGGAAAAACCTTCATAATTTCATACTCGTACTTTCAGATGAGATGACACAAAACCTATCGTAAAAAAATAGAGAAACTTTGGAAAATTTGATTTATAAATTATTTTCTGTGTTTCTAAACAGACATTTCAACGATCTTACAGGGAAAAGCTCAAATTTGCAAAGTGACATCATTACAACAGCATAACATTCAGACGATCGAGTGGTAAGGTAAGTAATTCTTAGTATGGCTATGGCTTTTTCAATGGACAGCTGATAGTAGTCTCAAGATAAGGTTTACTTCAAATTCAAATTCCCACCAGAGTTTTGTTTGGAAATGTAGGCATCATAGAGATAATGTTTATTCGCTAATTTAAAATTAGGAAAAGCTTTTTTTAAAGGTAATGTACGACGGCATTTACAAGCATACGTGTACAAAATTAGAAAGTAGGAAAATACATCGTGGATTGAACGCCCCACAAAACGATGGGATAAAGTAGTGTAAAAAGATGCGTACACATCTTTGCGGATTTGAACATCAGCCTGATATTTGCGGATGATGGTCAAATCTTTGTGGAATCATATTTGTACTGTGCGCAGAGATGCCGGGGCGCGGATGTCTGTACGTATTTCAAGAACAAAATGAGAATCACTAAGGGTAAAGCTGCAGACTACAGAGCAGCCAAAAAAGGATTGCTAGAATATCGCCCAAGATAGAATAGTATGAAGAAGAGGAAGACTCTTTCCTATTCTTGAATGCTGTGAACAATCCAAGAGTATGATCGTATTAGCAACATTGATCCTAATAGGTACAATACATAACTCATGATTCAAGCTAGTCCAGTCTATCAAACTTGTTCACGGTCATTGGTCCAAGATCACGGTCAAGAATAATATTCAAGTTTGTACATTTGACATGAATATTGAAGCGGGCGACTATGTCATTTGGTAGTTGATGAGGGACTGGAAAATACACTTTTCCTGCGGATGACCTAGCTTTAGCTATGCAAATGGGCAAATAAATACATGGCGTACGGAAGACGAGTGGTGTTTGTTAAAAGAAACTTTTCTCGTAGAAAAGTAAAACACACTACTTCTAATTAAAAAACAAAGGCTCGTTTTCACAACTTCTAATTTTCCGATTTGACTGACAGGGAGTGGTATTTTGTGAATCTTTCTGTAGAAACATATCAACATAACCTGTTCCATCTTCATCTATCATATCATGAGCATCAGCTGTCAGTTTTATCCAACTTCTTCCACGACTACCCGAGCAACATTCCAAATTTTCTAGTTCCCCTTCTTCTCTGCAAGAGCAAATTATTCAAATGAGCCTAATGTCTATCCCAGCAGGAAGATCCGAAGAGAGGCTACATGAGTTTATTATATTATATTAGACCAAGCCGGTTTATTTGACCGTGGCCTTCACCGTATTGTTGCATCGCGGAGCTGCGAGCTATAGTTACGAATCTTTCTCTCGATACCTATCTATTATGTGGATCGATCACAACATGGTGAATTAATTGACTTTGACCGCGGCACAGTCGTACCTTTCATCTTTGGTCTACTGGAACTTGTACCGCGAGTCGGACTCAAGAACATGCTGCAAAACGCCAAGAATATAATGTAACTTGTACAGGGCACCTGATTGTCTAACCAAGCTTTGATGATAATTTATTATTGTTGAATTAAAGCTGAAACGTTTTGACTGTCTGAACATAAGTGGCAGGCAATATACAACTGTATCTGCACATTCAAAAGGTAGAGGGATACAAGCGAACACCCTGAAACGATGCATTTCGTACATCATTTACTTGGTAAGAAGAAAGGGGAAAAGGAAATTGGATAGGAAATTGTGCCCTGAAACGTTTTGACTGTCTGAACATAAGTGGCAGGCAATATACAACTGTATCTGCACATTCAAAAGGTAGAGGGAGACAAGCGAACACCCTGAAACGATGCATTTCGTACATCATTTACTTGGTAAGAAGAAAGGGGAAAAGGAAATTGGATAGGAAATTGTGCGAGATGGAGAAGCCTGCGGGTTTTATTTTGGGCCAGTGCCTTAGCTCACTTGACTTCGCTGGATATAGCGATCGATTAGTGTTCAAGTCACGTGATCCGGTTTGTACTTAAAACTTCGTGAAGGATGACTGATTATATCGAGCTTATAGTTAGTAAACACTGAGTACTTTGTTGTCCAGTTAGATAAATATTCGAATTTTTCGAGTCCACTATACGAGATGGTCGGTAGGGTAGAGGAAATAGCCTGAGCATTTGGGGCAAGAAAGTGACATTATCATTAATGTTTACGATGAATTTTTCATCAATATCCTTCGTTCATGAAAATGAGAAGTAAAAAAGACATTAAACATTGAGGAAATGCTGGCAACACCTCTCAGCCTCCTTGGACGAAAATTCCAAACCAAACTCATCGAAAAAGGGGAAATTGTGCACCAACTGTTCAACGGGTTATTCTGATCATAAGATTCCAGAATATTAAATAACAATTCCACATTGCAACCAAAGGTTGAGATACCTGGGATTTTGTCCCCAGACCCTTGGTTGGCCCCGACCCAATTCCGATGATTATACATCAAAAATGTGTCATATGTCTCCTGTTTTTAAAACCAATGTCGGGAAGAAATTACCTGTCTTAGAAACTCCTAGTTCCGAAGATTACAATTCTATCACCTCACAAAAGTTTTCTCTACGATAGCAATTAGCGTTACATCAAAAATGTGTCATATGTCTCCTGTTTTTAAAACCAAAGTCGGGACAGGAAGAAATTACCTGTCTTAGAAACTCCTAGTTCCGAAGATTACAATTCTATCACCTCACAAAAGTTTTCTCTACGATAGCAATTAGCAATGGATAATTCTTCACTCCTATTATTCTTCTTCTTCTTCGCCTTTTCTCGTGTTCTGATGGGGTCGGCATTTTTCATCAGCTTTTCAATCAGCCCTAGGGTGATTGCTTTTGGGCGCCTTTTCTCGTGTTCTGATGGGGTCGGCATTTTTCATCAGCTTTTCAATCAGCCCTAGGGTGATTGCTTTTGGGCTGAAATTTGGTTCTAGGGAATCTAGGGGGACTTAAATAGAGTATCCTCCCTGTTCAGAAAAAAAGTTAGGTACCATTAACATTTTTGGCAATCTGCATTGTTAGTACCGTCTTTCTCCAAATCTTTTCATTATTATTGGATGATTTTCGCAACAATACTACCGCCATATACATAGAAATTGGTATATAGTGATGTTCACAATAGTAAGCACTGTCATTGTCTTGTCTTGGCGAAATAAAAGACCAGAAGCACCAAGAAAGCACCATTGTTATTTCAGTCAGCTCCAAGTTGCTTCCAAGTTTATTTAGAATGGGTAGTGGAAGCATTGCAATTTTTGGTTTTTTTTTTTTTTTTTTTACTTTATTGGCCCTCAGGGGCGCTGCATCTGTAAGTAAAAAAAAGAAAAATCAAAAACAAGGATAGCCAGCCTAGTTAAGCTTAGTTGGTAGTGCGTCTGCCTTGTAAGCGCTAGGCCGCGGGTTCGATTCCCGCCCGGGGCGGATTTTATCCTGATTTGTTCTCGGAACGGCTGGCTTTCTCCTATCCTGTCTTCCTTCTCTCTTCGATTTCGGGACGATAAGACCATAGCAGTTACAGGCATTTGTCCTCAAGTATCGACGAATTAAAGGGACAGGGTCGCAGACATGCAACAAAAGTCCCTCATAATGTTTTTATAGGCAACATGTCAGTAAATAAATATACTCGGGTATATAACTATAACTCGTTGGTAAGTTATAGTTATATACCGGAGTATTATTATTTACTGACATGTTGCCTGTAAAAACATTATGAGGGACTTTTGCTGCATGTCTGCGACCCTGTCCTTTTAATTCTTCGATACTTGAGGACAAATGCCATATATACATCCAGCGTTATGAAAACTGCCGACAAAATCTTCAATTTGTCTGGATGAGAAAGCGGTGTGCCACATCTTGGCGCAAAGTTTCATTTGGTGTGGCTCCCAAATACACGAAACCTTTTGTTTGGCTTAACCTTGGACTTGAGAAAGGACAAACTGTACTCAAGTGTACACAATGCACTGTCTGAGATTCAAACTTAACCCTTGATAAAAGAAAATTCAAACTTTTTTTAAATAGAGGGAGCGTTTGATAGAGGGAGCTTTAACGAAAGTCTCATCGTCGCGTTTCGAGAACGAACCGTATCTGTTTAGGATAATGTTTGAACCGGGCGGGAATCGAATCGCGACCAAGCGCTTACAAGGGAGGCTGGGCATAATAACACTTCAAATTCTGGCGTTAAAAGGCTTTAGTTGCAATACTCACCAGAAAATTGATTTCCTAAAGTACCGTGTTCATAGAGAATATGATTGATATTGATATCCATTGTAAAATCCTTTCAGAATAAATTCGCACGAGTTGCTTCCTATAAATGTTCCTCAAATGCTCAAGACAAGGGATCCGCCTGCAGTCCATTAGGCCAGTTGTGGTCCTGAAATAAATCCAATTTTGGTCACATAAATAGAGGGAGCGTTTGATAGAGGGAGCTTTAACGAAAGTCTCATCGTCGCGTTTCGAGAACGAACCGTATCTGTTTAGGATAATGTTTGAACCGGGCGGGAATCGAATCGCGACCAAGCGCTTACAAGGGAGGCTGGGCATAATAACACTTCAAATTCTGGCGTTAAAAGGCTTTAGTTGCAATACTCACCAGAAAATTGATTTCCTAAAGTACCGTGTTCATAGAGAATATGATTGATATTGATATCCATTGTAAAATCCTTTCAGAATAAATTCGCACGAGTTGCTTCCTATAAAAATGTTCCTCAAATGCTCAAGACAAGGGATCCGCCTGCAGTCCATTAGGCCAGTTGTGGTCCTGAAATAAATCCAATTTTGGTCACATTAGACAAAAAAGGATTAATAGGGTGTCCTAACATTAATAAGAAAGTACATGCGGTAATTCGACTTTTTCATCACGATCATCAGGTTATCTCATTGGAATTTCACGTTTATTTAAATAATATAAAAAGCAAGTACATGCGGTAATTCGACTTTTTCATCACGATCATCAGGTTATCTCATTGGAATTTCACGTTTATTTAAATAATATAAAAAGCACAGACGCCTGTGTTTTCTCCAACAAGAGAAATGTTCAACCAATTTATTGCCAATGTAAACTTTTTGAATTTGAAAAGGAATTTACATAACTGAAACTTCTTTTCTAATTGCTAGCGGTGAGTTTGTGCCTCTTTTGAATGTATATTTAAAAGACTTTAAGATAGACAAAAGTAGAGGTAAGCACAAATGCGTTGTCTAAGATACCAACCATTATTTTCTAAAAAAAAAAAAAAAAAAAAAAAAAAAAAACCACCCTCTCTTGTGTCCTGTCAAGTTTGAGATTAGTAGACCCAATTTATTGAACAGATGACATGTCCAATTGTCCATCAATACGACTACCCCGTTCCAAACCACTGGATCATTTTTTTGTTCATGTATAACATCAGAGAATAGGGTTCATAATGAGAGAAAGCAAGGTTTTATCAAAAATGAGAGACTGCATGTTTTGTCTAGACTGAAACAAAAGTCTGGTCAAGCCTTTCTTTTCAAAGAGAAAGAGGTTTAGAGCCAGACTTTCACTTTCCATGATTCCCACGCGACGCAGATGACACAATTAATATTACCAAGGGCCTTCATGCAGGGTGTTCTACATTCAACTCTTTCACATTGTATATTTTGAAATCCTTCAGGCTTCAGGGGTTGAATTTTATCACTTTTTCTTTCAGTTCCTCAATTGCTACTAGGAGTGTAGTATGGAACGTTCTATAGACGAAATTTTGAACTTCTTCGCAGGCGTTCAAAAGGGTATCAAGGTGCAGATTTTGAAGGTACCTGAAAGCTGAAAATTTTGCTAACATTGCAAAAAAAAAAAACACTCATTAGAAATAATGAAAAAAAAAAAAAAAATAATAAAAAAAAAACAGTAGGTACGTTTGAAAATAATAAGTACACAGAACCGTAAGGTAATAAACAAATAAGTACGGAATAATAAAAACCAAGTTCTTTACTTACATTATTATCTCACAAACATAGAATAATATAGTTTTAGGTCGATGACAGTCAGTGAAATACTATTAAATCACTGTTATTGACTTTCTAATACGCCAATGCTTTGGTTTTCGGAGTAGGTTATTGCGACTTGGAAAAAAAGTCCTCATTTCACGTCATATGAATTTCAACGAGAGTATGGCGCATGTATTATTTATTTATTAGATATTATTTAGTATTATAAGTTATACTACACATTTTTACAAATAAAATAATACTGAAGGGGGAAAAAATGTAGGTCCCATGCTGCCTGGTCTGTTAGCTAAGGACCCGATCTTTTATACTGAATGCCACCACTGAGGTTGGTAAGGACTTTAACAAATGAGCAACTTTCTAGTTTAGGTAGGTTAAAGTAGCGTGTAGAAAAGTAGAAAGAAATTTCGCTAATGCAATTTCATTTTCCTCCCGACCGTAACTATATAGTATGTGTAACTTTCATGAAGTCATTGCAATCAATCTACAGCAAGAAATACGGCTTGAGATGGGGAAAAAATTTACCTGCTCAATGATCATAGAATATTCAAGAGTAGCAAACCGCTGCTGGTGGGTCAGGTACTTCGGGCTATCAATGATTAGTCTACATAAAATCTCTTGCTATTGGTACTTTGTCTATTTGGTACAAAAGTTCATTTGTACTTCACCTTCCTCTGACATTGAACTACTCGGTCTTCTTGTTTCTACTAGACGAGGATTTACAAATACCGTTCACTATAATCTAGGAATTATGGACGGCTGAGGTGATGTTCATATGAGGAGTGCTATAGGATAGGACTCTCCTTCGGTCTTTGATCCTATTGAAAATATGGTACCACTTAACTCCCCTAAAGTTGCTATATTCATGGTTCATTGATCAACTCTCCTTCGGTCTTTGATCCTATTGAAAATATGGTACCACTTAACTCCCCTAAAGTTGCTATATTCATGGTTCATTGATCAGTAAACACAGCAGCAATACTGCAATATGTATAATATAACAGTAGGGTGGTCCTTTTTTTTTAAAGTTCGAAATTAAAGACGATGCCCCCCTAAAATGGTTCCATATAAATAAAAAAAAAAAAATCTCTGCAAAGTTTCAGCTCGATCGGAAAAAGTTAACCCGTGGCACAACGAGCTCAAAGTTTAAATGGGCTTTTACATACTTGATTATTTACCTGAATCCTGGGTACAACTTAAATTCTAAACATGAAATTTTACCCACCAACAATAACCAATGACATAAAATTCTAAAGTTTTCTAAGAACAAAGGAAATAAATTGAATTCTAAACATACAATATTTCCCATCAACAATAGCATTACAATTACGTAAAGTTAAATGAATACATGGAAATACAGTAGAAATCGTTTAAAAGTTTACAGTAGAAACTATTTAAACGCTTTCTACTGTAACTTCAATTCTAAACATAAAGTTTTTCCCGCCAACAGTAACATTCAGCATTCCACATAAAGTTACCTTGACTTGTTGTCTTGCTTGATTTTGGGAGGATATACTCGTACAACAGGGGTAACACACAGGTTTTCATAACTATTCCATCACAAAGTCAGAAATTGAGGAAGTTTGTCCCAGCGCGCAGCGTTGATGAAGTCCCCAACCACCAAGTTGTACTTTTGTTCGATTCACAGGATCTGAAATATTAAATGAAAGAAATTATGTACGTGTACCCCAAGTTAAAACCAAGTACATACAAAAGGTTACGCTTTTTTCTAGCCATAGAAACGGCGCTTATCCAATCATATAGAGGTACTCGTATAGAGGTACATATCAGGTTTTTATTTAAATTTTATTGCCAAAAATTTAAAATATGTGTGGAACAGAGACTGAGTATTGTATAAACCTCTAAAAAAAGCCTCCCTTTATAATTTTTCTTAATCCAAAGGTCATTTCTCGACTTGGTTACAGGATCTGAGTGAAGTTGGCTACAGTTACAAAAAATTACATAAGGCTATATTGACATCTCATATCCAGATGTTTAGGAAGATATTAAGTTAATATGAGCTGGAATATACGACTCCTTTGTTATCTGCCAAGGGTAAAATTAGCATTTGATTTTGTTTTTAAAAAAAAAGGAACTTTGATTTTTTGACACTGAATATTTTTTAACAAATAGGTAGGTAGATTGAATGACCAAGTAAAGGAATTTTCTTTAGGTCTTCTTTAAATGTATTTTGACGGGGAGATAAAGTTATTCTTCTCTCTCAGCTTAGACCTATCTGCGATTTTACATTACCTATCTACATAATTTTATATTACAACTTCCTGATTTCTTTAAATGTATTTTGACGAGGAGATAAAGTTATTCTTCTCTCTCAGCTTAGACCTATCTGCGATTTTACATTACCTATCTACATAATTTTATATTACAACTTCCTGAGATAAAAAGGCAATAATCAACATGAAGACCGCTGATTGTAGTCAAGAATCTTTCACTTTTGAAAAGCCAATAAGAATTATCTTTTAAAAAACTTCCTGAACTTATATTAAGTTCGACGAAGCAGAGATTTTAAGTTTAACCTTAAAGTCATATAATTTGAACCACTAAGTACTATTACCACTTGAGCCACGAGATAGATGCTTTTTGAGAAAGCTCTTGCAAAATGTAAAGAGGCTCAAACTTTCGAAACAATTAATGTAAATAATAACTACACTAGTCAACAAATGACTATATGATGAACGACTGAACATCAGAAATACATGGTTTATGTAAATGATAAATGAAATAGCAGAAAAGATATGTACACACATACTACAATTTTCTGTCCTCAAAAGACTAACAAATGACTATATGATGAACGACTAAAAATCAGAAATACATGGTTTATGTAAATGATAAATGAAATAGCAGAAAAGATATGTACACACATACTACAATTTTCTGTCCTCAAAAGACGGATTCTGTCATTATTTGGCCAAAATCTTTCAAGGTCAGTGACATAAACTTTTGCTGATAAAATCAAAGACCTATTCTTCGAAATTCCTTGAACAGGCAAAACTTTCCAAGAGTTAAACAATTTAGTATGAAATCTAAAAACCCCGTCTACCTGTTTACGCATATCACAAAATCAACATCAACAAATGACTATATGATGAACGACTAAACATCAGAAATACATGTTTATGTAAATGATAAGTGAAATAGCAGAAAAGATATGTACACACATACTACAATTTTCTGTCCTCAAAAGACGGATTCTGTCATTATTTGGCCAAATCTTTCAAGGTCAGTGACATAAACTTTTGCTGATAAAATCAAAGACCTATTCTTCGGAATTCCTATAACAGGCAAAACTTTCCAAGAGTTAAACTATTTAGTATGAAATCTAAAAACCCCGTCTACCTGTTTACGCATATCACAAAATAAGCATATTCCACTGTCGCACTGAAATGCAAAAGATCAGATCTCTCCTTTCAGATATACATACAACTGAAACAAGAGATCATTTGGAAAAATATAACCGATCAGTGAAGTTGTGTAGAAGTGACAGTTGAATTTTTGAGAAAAATTACAGTTGAATATCGGACTTTTTTTTTGAGACTTTTGTGAAGAAATAAAAGATTTCAGTTTAGAATGAACTTGATGATAATTGTGAATGAAAGTTTATTATTTTAAAATTTTAACGCTTTACATGTGAGATAATAAAATTACAGAATAATGAACACTCAAGGTTTATGAAATTTTGTGAGCACGTGTCTTCATAAGTAAAAAATAGTACCTAACGGTTAATTGAAAAATAAATTAATTAATCTTTGAATGGACATTTAAAATAACTCTGGAACTTTGCATGTGTCTCTTGACTTATGGTCTATGAATAAGGTTTGTAAATTTTATGCAAGATTATTAGGTAGTATTTATAATTAAATTAAAATCATTAAACTTGTTTTTCTCACGTACGTTTTAGTTTAGTTTCGAGCTCTTTAAATCCGTGTTCATTGTACTAATCGAATAGGACAAAATCCACCATTACCGTGGTAAAATTTTCAAATAACATTGAGGACGAAATTCAAAACCTCGATTGGGATTGAACCCACGCCCTCCTGCTCACCAGGCAAGTATGTTGAACAATACACCACCGCCTATCTAGTGAAAATAAATAAACGAAATTAATAAGTAACATGGTGAATATGGAGCTTTGAGGGATTAAGCTTTTGAAGATTGATTCAAGGGGCGAACACCGCAGCCTAACACGACCAATGGAATCTACACATAGTTAACGCCGTCGATCAATCGTCGATTGACTCGTCGACGTCGACTGAAACCGTACACGGCCCCAAGGACATAGATTCACCTCGTCGATCGACGGCATCGACTATGTGTACATGTTCGTTGAAAATAGGGTTAAATGTTGAAAATCGAAATTTTAGGCTGACAAAGGTGTGGGTTTTTAGAGTCCCCAAAGCACAAAAAAACTGATTTTGAGAGCAACTGGTCTATACTCGGCATTACTCACGTTTTCAAACACTGTGACAAGTTTCAAACAATCTATCGTGATATATTGGTCTCGATAACAGAACTTATGCAACATATTCCACTGTCGCACTGAAATGCAAAAGATCAGATCTCTCCTTTCAGATATAGATACAACTGAAACAAGAGATCATTTGGAAAAATATAACCGATCAGTGAAGTTGTGTAGAAGTGACAGTTGAATTTTTGAGAAAAATTAGAGTTGAATATCGGACTTTTTTTGAAGACTTTTGTGAAGAAATAAAAGATTTCTTTCAAGTTTAGAATGAACTTGATGATAATTGTGAATGAAAGTTTATTATTTTAAAATTTTAACGCTTTACATGTGAGATAATAAAATTACAGAATAATGAACACTCAAGGTTTATGAAATTTTGTGAGCACGTGTCTTCATAAGTAAAAAATAGTACCTAACGGTTAATTGAAAAATAAATTAATTAATCTTTGAATGGACATTTAAAATAACTCTGGAACTTTGCATGTGTCTCTTGACTTATGGTCTATGAATAAGGTTTGTAAATTTTATGCAAGATTATTAGGTAGTATTTATACTATGTATAATTAAATTAAAATCATTAAACTTGTTTTTCTTACGTATGTTTTAGTTTAGTTTCGAGCTCTTTAAATCCGTGTTCATTGTACTAATCGAATAGGACGAAATCCACTATTACCGTAGTAAAATTATTAAATTACATTGAGGACGAAATTCAAAACCTCGATTGGGATTGAACCCACGCCCTCCTGCTAACCAGGCAAGTATTTTGAGCAATACACCACCGCCTATCTAGTGGAAATAAATAAACGAAATTAATAAGTAACATGGTGAATATGGAGCTTTGAGGGATTAAGCTTTTGAAGATTGATTCAAGGGACGAACACTGCAGCCTAACACGACCAATGGAATCCACACATAGTTAACGCCGTCGATCGATCGTCGATTGACTCATCGACGTCGACTGAAACCGTACACGGCCCCAAGGACATAGATTCACCTCGTCGATCGACGGCATCGACTATGTGCATGTGTCTCCTGAGTCTATGAAATGAATAAGGTTTGTAAATTTTATGCAAGATTATTAGGTAGTATTTATAATTAAATTAAAATCATTAAACTTGTTTTTCTCACGTACGTTTTAGTTTAGTTTCGAGCTCTTTAAATCCGTGTTCATTGTACTAATCGAATAGGACAAAATCCACCATTACCGTGGTAAAATTTTCAAATAACATTGAGGACGAAATTCAAAACCTCGATTGGGATTGAACCCACGCCCTCCTGCTCACCAGGCAAGTATGTTGAACAATACACCACCGCCTATCTAGTGAAAATAAATAAACGAAATTAATAAGTAACATGGTGAATATGGAGCTTTGAGGGATTAAGCTTTTGAAGATTGATTCAAGGGGCGAACACCGCAGCCTAACACGACCAATGGAATCTACACATAGTTAACGCCGTCGATCAATCGTCGATTGACTCGTCGACGTCGACTGAAACCGTACACGGCCCCAAGGACATAGATTCACCTCGTCGATCGACGGCATCGACTATGTGTACATGTTCGTTGACTAATGTTAAAGTGTCAAGCAACATTCTATTGGGGTAACGGGACTTTTCAGTCTCATCCTCGCAGTATAATCTGGATGTACATTTTAATTCCAAAAGACGAGACTTTTTCCTTCGTCTTTTGATGAAAAGGCCGAAATGGTACTTCCACGTCGCGGTTCGCTTTCAGGATCCTTAAAATAGTCCCTGACCGAAAAATACTTTTCCAAAGACCAGCTTGTTACTATGGATTGTTAGATCTCATTTGTATATTCAGGTAGCTGTACATCCAGCGTTATGAAAACGGCCGACAAAATCTTCAATTTGTCTGGATGAGAAAGCGGTGTGCCACATCTTGGCGCAAAGTTTCATTTGGTGTGGCTCCCAAATACACCATCCAGCGTTATGAAAACTGCCGACAAAATCTTCAATTTGTCTGGATGAGAAAGCGGTGTGCCACATCTTGGCGCAAAGTTTCATTTGGTGTGGCTCCCAAATACACGAAACCTTTTGTTTGGCTTAACCTTGGACTTGAGAAAGGACAAACTGTACTCAAGTGTACACAATGCACTGTCTGAGATTCAAACTTAACCCTTGATAAAAGAAAATTCAAACTTTTTTAAATAGAGGGAGCGTTTGATAGAGGGAGCTTTAACGAAAGTCTCATCGTCGCGTTTCGAGAACGAACCGTATCTGTTTAGGATAATGTTTGAACCGGGCGGGAATCGAATCGCGACCAAGCGCTTACAAGGGAGGCTGGGCATAATAACACTTCAAATTCTGGCGTTAAAAGGCTTTAGTTGCAATACTCACCAGAAAATTGATTTCCTAAAGTACCGTGTTCATAGAGAATATGATTGATATTGATATCCATTGTAAAATCCTTTCAGAATAAATTCGCACGAGTTGCTTCCTATAAAAATGTTCCTCAAATGCTCAAGACAAGGGATCCGCCTGCAGTCCATTAGGCCAGTTGTGGTCCTGAAATAAATCCAATTTTGGTCACATTAGACAAAAAAGGATTAATAGGGTGTCCTAACATTAATAAGAAAGTACATGCGGTAATTCGACTTTTTCATCACGATCATCAGGTTATCTCATTGGAATTTCACGTTTATTTAAATAATATAAAAAGCACAGACGCCTGTGTTTTCTCCAACAAGAGAAATGTTCAACCAATTTATTGCCAATGTAAACTTTTTGAATTTGAAAAGGAATTTACATAACTGAAACTTCTTTTCTAATTGCTAGCGGTGAGTTTGTGCCTCTTTTGAATGTATATTTAAAAGACTTTAAGATAGACAAAAGTAGAGGTAAGCACAAATGCGTTGTCTAAGATACCAACCATTATTTTCTAAAAAAAAAAAAAAGTTGCTGGGGTGTAAACCACCCTCTCTTGTGTCCTGTCAAGTTTGAGATTAGTAGACCCAATTTATTGAACAGATGACATGTCCAATTGTCCATCAATACGACTACCCCGTTCCAAACCACTGGATCATTTTTTTGTTCATGTATAACATCAGAGAATAGGGTTCATAATGAGAGAAAGCAAGGTTTTATCAAAAATGAGAGACTGCATGTTTTGTCTAGACTGAAACAAAAGTCTGGTCAAGCCTTTCTTTTCAAAGAGAAAGAGGTTTAGAGCCAGACTTTCACTTTCCATGATTCCCACGCGACGCAGATGACACAATTAATATTACCAAGGGCCTTCATGCAGGGTGTTCTACATTCAACTCTTTCACATTGTATATTTTGAAATCCTTCAGGCTTCAGGGGTTGAATTTTATCACTTTTTCTTTCAGTTCCTCAATTGCTACTAGGAGTGTAGTATGGAACGTTCTATAGACGAAATTTTGAACTTCTTCGCAGGCGTTCAAAAGGGTATCAAGGTGCAGATTTTGAAGGTACCTGAAAGCTGAAAATTTTGCTAACATTGCAAAAAAAAAAAACACTCATTAGAAATAATGAAAAAAAAAAAATAAATAATACAACAAAGGCTTATTCAAATTACAATAGTCAGAATACCGTAACGCACAGAAGTGGAGCATTTTGTGATTCTAATAACAAAGGGACGAATTGTAGGAGCACACTTATTCTGATTCTAATGACAAAGAAACGAATGGCACGTTGTAGGGGTGCGTTTGGACACCAAAGTCGAACGAAATAAACCAATGCTACATCATCCAACCATCTGAAGCATGAAGTCTTGTACCATCTACATCTATATTAACCTTCTATCAAATTCAATAATGGAGCATTCATTCAGGGAGTATCTCGTATTGCCCTTATTATCAGTATTGGATTAGCTTTTCATGTTTCTCAGATGCTTCTCAGAGGCAAAAAAGAGTAAATACTAGATTACTAGAAGAACAAAATATGTAATGAAAAAATAAATAAAAAATGTTTCCATCTTCCATTTCCTGAATAGTTTTGCTTGCGTTATGCACGCTGAATTACCAAAGAGCTCATTCAGGGAGTATCTCGTATTGCCCTTATTATCAGTATTGGATTAGCTTTTCATGTTTCTCAGGTGCTTCTCAGAGGCAAAAAAGAGTAAATACTAGATTACTAGAAGAACAAAATATATTGTAATGAAAAAATAAATAAAAAATGTTTCCATCTTCCATTTCCTGAATAGTTTTGCTTGCGTTATGCACGCTGAATTACCAAAGAGCCTTTATTTTCTGTTCTTGTTCTTAGTAGGAAAGAATCAATGAAAATAGGAAGGCACCGATGAGGTGCTGGGAGCATACCGAATTCCCAAATAATGACACGTATTGTCTTCTGAACATAATGATTTGAATAAAATCCTCTCAATAGTTTTTCTATTAATAGTTTTACTATTATCAAACCTGACGAAATTTACACAAAGGCGTTTATTTAGTCACCAAAGTGGTATCCGATTGATGTGACCAATGAAGCGACGGAAACACCTATGTCGTGTTAAGTGAAGACATATTTCCGTACACTTTTCTTAGAACTTGAGAATTGCATGTTGGTCTTGGTCTTTTATTTCCAGTGCCCAACCATTGTTTATTGTGATTAGAAGTATTGTAATCTTCGGTTGGGAATTAGGGAGGCCCAAGTTCTGAAGTGCTTGATATGTATACTGTCGTAGTCGTGCCAATCATGGTGTTGGCAATACGACAGGCTAAGTTCCGGTTTATCTAACTAAAGACAAAATATCTAGGCTCTTTTTAACCATGAAGGATTCTGACCAAAGAAAGAGGTACTGTTGTGTGCATAGTATGCAGTTGGCACAGAAATATAAGCCTTATGGCCGGAGCCACAATCGGAGTTAAAATAAATTCGGCTTAAATTTAAATTTATTTAAATAGTCCGTCCCTTATACCTTTTATTATTACTATTGTAATTTAATAAAGGAAGGACGGACTAAAAATCAAAGTGTTCATAATAGTAAGTCTGACCAAAGAAAGAGGTACTGTTGTGTGCATAGTATGCAGTCGGCACAGAAATATAAGCCTTATGGCCGGAGCCACAATCGGAGTTAAAATAAATTCGGCTTAAATTTAACTCTTGGATTAGGCAATCTGATTGATTGGGTGGGAAAAAAACAAGCTGGGCCCGTCCCTTCGGGAATTTTTTAGCCCGTAGTATATTCGATCGAGGTTAAAGAAAATCAGTACCTATGTACCTACCTAATTTGTTCAATATTCAGTTTATTATTATTATTAATTTGATTTTTGATTTTACTTTCATGTAATGATTTAAAATCAACACTAGAGCCCGTTCTCCCTTTATTCCTTTTAATGTTTCCTAATAAGAACTTATGGTGATATATTGGTGTGTTTCTTGTATGAATTGATTTGATGGCACCTCCTGATGACCTTCCAAAGAGTCCGAGATAAACCCATACATACGTACTTAGGTACTGAATTTAAATTGCGTATGAGAGGAATCTATATTTGAAAAATCAGATTGCATAGAAGTGTTACAACTTGGAGTAGGCCACTTCGCCATTCGAGTGTGTACAACCTGGGACGTGGCTACATGACACGTGGTTACCGGTATTTAACCCCCAGGTTTACATATGTATCTACACCTACAGTCATAGCTCTAGATATGTTTACCTGGGTGTTAAATGTGACAATGTGTGATTGATTCACCACTTAGATCTCATTATTAACTTTCCGGTTAGCATATTTTTTGCAGCATAAAAATGGCAGTCCATCGAAATCTACTGTTCACTTCTGGAGATACCTGCCTTTTTCGGATCCCAAAAATATGTTTGATAACATTCCAGCAGTCCACGAAGTGTTTTGGATACCGTTAACATTAAGCGGCGACAAAACATTTCAAAACAAAACATTGCATTCTGAACATCGATCGACATTCGGTCATGGTAACTTACAAAATTTGCGGACCTCTATTCATTGCATTTGGAAGTAAAATAATACTTTTTCCATACAAAAGCCAAATGGTTTGCTGAGGATACCTTTTTTACTTTATTTATCTAGTCTTTTATTTCAAACAGAAGAAAAAGAAGCTCTTCTAGCGTTTCAATTGACAACCCATTCCGAAAAATTTCGCAATCTGTTCCACACAAAATGCCAAAATGTAACATTGCTTATAATGTAGATTGAGGATAATAGTGGGTACCTATGGAGAGCCACCTTGATTTCAATTAGGGTTTCCATACGGACTATTGAATAATATTGTAGGCTACTCTTTATTGTTTAGAAAATTTATTTCGAAATCAGGGGACATATTTACGAGACACTCATTATGGTGATATATTGGTGTGTTTCTTGTATGAATTGATTTGATGGCACCTCCTGATGACCTTCCAAAGAGTCCGAGATAAACCCAATTCTATTCCGACGGAACAAAATTCAAAGTGGTGGTTTGAAATGCAAAAAACAAACGTGACACAGTGAACGTGATTGAATGAAAGCAGACATGCATCTGGAATTTAGAATAGAATTCGAATAGTTTAGATTTTTTTTTAATTTGATAATTTAGAAGATTGGATATCTTGTTTACACTGCCAGCATAGGATTAAAGTTCCTATAATCCCGCAGTCTAAAGTCTAAACAAACATATTCCGTTCAATCTATAATGTAGATTGAGGATAATAGTGGGTACCTATGGAGAGCCACCTTGATTTCAATTAGGGTTTCCATATACGGACTATTGAATAATATTGTAGGCTACTCTTTATTGTTTAGAAAATTTATTTCGAAATCAGGGGACATATTTACGAGACACTCAGAGGGAATGTGTTCCTCTGTCGAGCCTCCTTTTCATGAACATAAATGTTTCATTAATGTTACCTACTGTCACTAGGTAATAAACATATTTTTGTTTCCATACTGAAATTGATTATTTCATTACAATGACAAATCTAGTGTTTTAAGTATTTCACATATTTTTATAACATTCTCCGGGACGTCTGGCACGAGAGTCATCGCTTTCTAATGTTAAAGTAAATGTAAATGTAAATGCAGTTTCTTTGTGTTATTATGTCACAACTTTGGTGCTCACTGCAGCATTGTAGGATTTTTCCAATATCATGGTTATTTTATTACGAAGTGAGGTTTTAACTTTTAACTGGACAGTTGTTTCATTGACATGGTTATTTTATTACTAGACTTAAGTTTCCCTATTTATTTTATTATCTTCTTTCGATCTCTTATTATGACGAAATTTTTGTTGAGTTAAATAAACCTAATACCTAGTTATCAGGAGTAAATTATATGTATAAAATAAAAGATATTTAAATTTATTGAAAAATATTGGTTTGCATACTTATTTATTTACTTATGCTTAAAATTAAAACGTATCCATTTAAAATCTGCATATCTTGAGCGTGAATTATAATATAAATCAAGTTGTCGGGAAATTTAAACAAATTTAATATTGCATAATTCAAAATATTATAAATTTATGACATAATTGTAAACTATTATGTATATCGGGTTGCAAAGGCTACGAAACTTCTAGAATTTGTTTATTTTTTTTTCTTATTCCCATTAAATTTACTGCAATTTTAACGATAACAATCAAATCAATAACTTTTCACGTAGGTAATCTATAATATTATTCTTATCAATAAATATTCGATTGTTAATAAAATTCTCCTTATGACACATGTAATACATAATTATACGATATTATAAGGCTACGAAACTTCTAGAATTTGTTTATTTTTTTTCTTATTCCCATTAAATTTACTGCAATTTTAACGATAACAATCAAATCAATAACTTTGCACGTAGGTAATCTATTATATTATTCTTATCAATAAATATTCGATTGTTAATAAAATTCTCCTTATGACACATGTAATACATAATTATACGATATTATATTACATAGGTACTGATTTTTTGAAAATGATTCTCTCTACTCTATCTGAAACAACAATTTTTTTACCTCGGTTAAAAATCGTGAAGAAGATTCCAAAGTAGTTATTTTACATGCTGATTTTTTGAAAATGATTCTCTCTACTCTATCTGAAACAACAATTTTTTTACCTCGGTTAAAAATCGTGAAGAAGATTCCAAAGTAAAATCAACGGAGAAGTATATAAAATTCAAAGTGATGAATGGCGAGAAATTCGATTGATCATCTGGCATATAAATGGGAGTAACCTTTTGTCCTCAGACCAATAGGAGCAGGGCCGATAGAAACTTTTGAAAAGGTAGGAATAGGACACAGAACCTCAGTGCGTGGCCACAACAGTGACCATAGACTATTGACGCTCGCCGAGACCATCGGCCATCACAGAAAAAACACTCAATTTCTTGATTTTCTGCGAGGGTTGATACTTACGAGAGTCATCGCTTTCTAATGTTAAAGTGTTAAGCAACATTCTATTGGGGTAACGGGACTTTTCAGTCTCATCCCCGTAGTATAATCGGGATGTACATTTTAATTCCAAAAGACGAAACGTTTTCCTTCGTCTTTTGATGAAAAGGCCGAAATGGTACTTCGACGTCGCGGTTCGCTTTCAGGATTCTTAAAATAGTCCCTGACCGAAAAATACTTTTCCAAAGACCAGCTTGTTACTATGGATTGTTAGATCTCATTTGTATATTCAGGTAGCACGATGATGTAAAGTGTTAAGGGTGGCTAGCCCGGGAGGGATCGAGTGGCCTTCGCTTTAACCTTGAAATTGAGAGCCGCACTGATTTATTGACATCCTTTTTTTTCTGATTGATTGTTAACCCATCTCAACGAAGTTCTTGAAGGAGAAATAGTATGCGCATATTGAGAGGGATTGTTATTTATTTATTTATTACATGCGTGTATAATGTAAAATGATCGGCAAGTCTTTATCATCATCATGGTTTGTTTATAATATGACCAGGTAGACCTTTTCAAAAGCTTAAATTAATACTGAGGAGTGGAAGGTAACCACTAGGAAAGGATAAGTTAACCCTTTGATCTTTTTTCTCTCCTTGATGGAGGGGGTAGGCAGGAGAATTTTGTTCCTGAATTTGAGAACCTCAGTGCGTGACCACAACGGTGACCATAGACTATTGACGCTCGCCGAGACCATCGGCTATCACAGAAAAAACACTCAATTTCTTGATTTTCTGCGAGGGTTGATACTATGGTTGAGGACGCTTTTAGCTTTTTTCCGAGAAACATTGATTTCAAAAATACGACTAAAAACAGTGCCTATTATAGCTTTTTTCCGAGAAACATTGATTTCAAAAATACGACTAAAAACAGTGCCTATTATTTTGAGGAAATCAGATATTATACCTAAACAATTTCGACCACATAAGTCCTAAAACTAAAAGGTCGACTAAGATTTGGAATGTTATTTAGAATATTAGACTAGTTACGGAGGTACTATCATTTTCCTGTGTTCCGAACTGACGGCCCTGCATTTCTAGTTGTAGGAGGCAAAATCAAAACGGATGTGCTGGTAGCTTTTTTCCGGGAAACATTAATTTCAAAAATACGACTAAAAACAGTGCCTATTATTTTGAGGAAATCAGATATACCTAAACAATTTCGACCACATAAGTCCTAAAACTAAAAGGTCGACTAAGATTTGCAATGTTATTTAGTATATTAGACTATTTACGGAGGTACTATCATTTTCCTGTGTTCCGAACTGACGGCCCTGCATTTCTAGTTGTAGGAGGCAAAATCAAAACGGATGTGCTGGAGTTTCTGTTGTTTTATTCAAAAAACACAGGCTAGGTAGGTAATATTATTCCATATGTTGTTCACATTATAAGCTCTCGCTTGAATGAGGAATGATGTTGAAAAAGAAATCACTATCTCCTATCTCAAAATTTTAAAATCAATGAAAGTCTTCGATTAGCAAAACCTTTTGGCGCCTGGACACCCCTTCAAAGCAACACCAAGGCCTCAGTAACAGGCAATTTTTAACTTGGGATGGGCTTATAAACATTTACTTTCGCAGTCAAAATTTTGTGTTAGTTAATTCGGATTAATCAAACTGATTGTTTAATCTTGATCTAGTAGAGTAAGAAAATTAATCAATCAAATTGAACTTAAATCTCAAAATGTGACCAAGGGCATTAGTAAAATTGATTTAACACATTTTTTTATAGATGCACTGTATTAGCAAAACCTTTGCGTACTGATGGTTAATGGTAGCTGTCACACAATGTTGTATACAAACCTATCTGATCACTGATCAGGCTGATCCCATTTTAAAACTACGATGCCTCACAAACATTTTTGGAATTAGAAAGGTAGAAATTGAGGAAGTTTGTCCCAGCGCGCAGCGTTGATGAAGTCCCAAACCACCAAGTTGTACTTTTTTTCGATTCACAGGATCTGAAATATTAAATGAAAGGAATTATGTACGTGTACCCCAAGTTAAAACCAAGTACATGCAAAAGGTTACGCTTTTTTGTAGCCATAGAAACGGCGCTTATCCAATCATATAGAGGTACTCGTATAGAGGTACATATCAGGTCTTTATTTAAATTTTATTGCCAAAAATTTAAAATATGTAGTGGAACAGAGACTGAGTATTGTATAAACCTCTAAAAAAAAGCCTCCCTTTATAATTTTTCTTAATCCAAAGGTCATTTCTCGACTTGGTTACAGGATCTGAGTGAAGTTGGCTACAGTTACCAGAAATTGAGGAAGTTTGTCCCAGCGCGCAGCGTTGATGAAGTCCCAAACCACCAAGTTGTACTTTTGTTCGATTCACAGGATCTGAAATATTAAATGAAAGAGATTATGTACGTGTACCCCAAATTAAAACCAAGTACATACAAAAGGTTACGCTTTTTTCTAGCCATAGAAACGGCGCTTATCCAATCATATAGAGGTACATATCAGGTCTTTATTTAAACTTTATTGCCAAAAATTTAAAATATGTAGTGCAACAGAGACTGAGTATTGTATAAACCTCTAAAAAAAAGCCTCCCTTTAGAATTTTTCTTAATCCAAAGGTCATTTCTCGACTTGGTTACAGGATCTGAGTGAAGTTGGCTACAGTTACTTGGACGGACGAGGGTCTGGCTACAACAAGTACGGCAAAACGAAAAAACAGCTCATCAACGACATTCGCAAGGCGCGCAAAATAGGCAACCTCCCGCCCGTGTATCCAAACGGGTGGTTTGCACTGCTAGAATCCTCGGAGCTGAAACCCAAACAGGCCAAATATGTTTCCGCACTCGGGGAAAACTTTGCTGTGTTCCGATCGGAGAGGGGAGAAGTGCATGTGCTGGATGCGTACTGTCCTCATTTGGGAGCTAACATTGCCATCGGAGGATTCGTGAGAGGGGATTGTATTGAGTGTCCGTTTCATCAATGGCAGTTCAGTGGACATGATGGGCGCTGCGTGAATATTCCTTACAGTGGAAAAGGTGAGTTTAGATTCCTTCCTGAAGACTCAAATGGGAGAGGGGGAGGGATATATGTCGAGAAATGAACTTGGGAAATTTCATTAAAAGGCAATAAACAACATGAAGACCGCTGATTGTAGTCTAGAATCTTTCACTTTTGAAAAGCCAATAATAATTATCTTTTAAAAGCGATAAAGTTATCTGGTAGCGAGAATCGAGGTGGAATCTGATGTAGTCATAAAAGATCTAACCAGGTCGCCGAATGTCGAGAAATGAACTTGGGAAATTTCATAAAAAGGCAATAATCAACATGAAGACCGCTGATTGTAGTCAAGAATCTTTCACTTTTGAAAAGCCAATAAGAATTATCTTTTAAAAGCGATAAAGTTATCTGGTAGAGAGAATCGAGGTGGAATCTGATGTAGTCATAAAAGATCTAACCAGGTCGCCGTGATATAGGGCGATCATTAAAGCCGATGATCCCACTTATACCAATACCAATGATGTAAATTCAGAATTAAAAAAAAAAAAAACACTTGTTTTTACGAAAAATTACATGTGACTTTGTGACTAACTCGAGCTTCTTCTACATAATTTCAGTGCCAGAATTCGCCCGGGTAAAGCATTGGCAATCCCTGGAGGTGAATGATTTCGTGTTCGTGTGGTACCACGCAGAACAGGAAGAGCCATCCTGGAGACCGGAACCTATGGATAAGATCACCAGTGGGGACTGGTGGTATAGGGGGAGATCTGAATACCTCATCAACTCTCACATCCAGGTGAGTACAACTCTGTGGCCGAGTGGTCAAGAGCACTGACTCTCAACCCGGAGGTGCTTGGTTCGAATCATGGCCAGGGCGGAAATTTTCTAACCAGATTTTTTCGTTCTTGGACAGGCATGGATGTAAAAGAATATGCCTTGAAGTAATGCGAAAGCGGTACCGAGGTACAATCTTACAACTGGTGGAGTTTAGTGCATTGTAGAATTCGCTCAGGAAAAAGGATCCCTACAGTTCAAAACATTTCAAGGATCAAAGAAATTTGGTAAATCAATGGCAAATTTCTTTCGTGTTGAATATGTGTAGAAAGGAAAAAAAATTCTATTGAAATGGGACAAACTGTTCGAGCTAGGAGGGCAGTGCGATTTTGACCCAAAATTTCGTGCATATTGGGCAAAAGTTTCGTCATGTCACAATCCTTTTCTTCTTCTTCCCTCAGGAAATCCCTGAGAACGGCGGTGACATCGCACATCTGAATGCCATTCACGCCCCCTCCCTAGTAGCCGGCAGCGACCTACACGATCTGGAAAACACCGCGGCTAAGTCGGCCCGGCATGTATGGGAGGCTACGTGGGAGCCGCATACGACGGCCGGAGAAACGCACATCGCCACCATGAACCTGCGACATGATCTGCGGATAATCGATCGTGTGCCGCTGCCTCTCATTGGAATGAATGTAGAGGCCAAACAGGTGAGATTTGCTATCAACACATTGTTAAATGGACTTTCCTACCCTCGGGCCCCGGGGTACAAAGTGAGTTTAAACTCCGTTTAAATTTTGTTTGGGCAATATGATTGGCTGAAATTGTTTTTTAAACTTAGTGCCGCTGCCTCTCATTGGAATGAATGTAGAGGCCAAACAGGTGAGGTTTGCTATCAACACATTGTTAAATGGACTTTCCTACCCTCGGGCCCCGGGGCACAAAGTGAGTTTAAACTCCGTTTAAATTTTGTTTGGGCAATATGATTGACTGAAATTTTTGTTTAAACTTACTTTGTGGCCCATGGCCTTAAGGAGCTATTACACTGAGGCAAATTAATTCTTTGGTTGAATTTATCAGAGAGTGTATGTGGGAACGAGGACTCCATAAGGACTTCTTTCCCAATTGTTATCTAGAGTTCACTGAACTAATAGTAATAGTCGACTGAATATTGGTGTGGAGCGGATTGGAACACATGAATTAAGGCACCCTAAATTTGTCAAGGATCCAGGTTTACCTTGCCCTTGGGATCAATTTCATTTAATTTCATTCAAATATTGTTTGATTTCAGATCGGGCCAGGCTATGTGGAGATGGTCATGCACACTTGCATTGGCAGACTTGCCATACTACAGACTGTCACCCCAGTGGAGCCTATGTTACAGAAAGTCATCCATAGGATCTACTGTCCACTATCAATTTAATTTCATTTCATTCAAATATTGTTTGATTTCAGATCGGGCCAGGCTATGTAGAGATGGTCATGCATACTTGCATTGGCAGACTTGCCATCCTACAGACTGTCACCCCAGTGGAGCCTATGTTACAGAAAGTCATCCATAGGATCTACTGTCCACCACATCTCTTCTGGTACGCCAATATTGTGCTCTATGGAGAGTGTATTATGGTGAGTCTTATTTATGTCTTCCCACCAACCTCAGTGGTGCAGTGGTTAGAATAGAATATACTTCATTTATACTGCTAGGATTTACCCCCGTGAAGGGACTTCACCCCCGTAGTCCTACTGTTAACGTTTTGGTTTTTGGATCTGAAGGTTGGTGGTTGGAGTCCAAGTCAAGTCATAATATTTATCTACTGCTAGGATGAGACTGAAAGGGGGTAAAGTCCCTTCACCCCCGCAGTCCTACTGTTAACGTTTTGGTTTTTGGATCTGAAGGTTGGTGGTTGGAGTCCAAGTCAAGTCATAATATTTATCTAAGTGCAATAATTTATTGGGGAACAATTTTTTTTTCTTCAAGTAAGTACTTTCACATTTTGTTATTTGCTATAACCATAGTTATAGCGAAGCTATTATATACTAGTAATGAGAAAGTATTGCAATCGGTTAAAAAAAAATTATTGAACTAAACCCAACACAGGATACAGTAGGTTATAGATTTTTCTTTTTCAAAATTCGAGATAGCATCATAACACCACTTTGTCTCGGATTTCAGATTGAGCGAGACATCATGGTGTGGAATCACAAGACCTACATAGACAAGCCCCTGCTGGTGAAAGAGGACAGGACTTTAGAGCTATTATATACTAGTAATGAGAAAGTATTGCAATCGGTTAAAAAAAATTATTGAACTAAAACCAACACATGACAGGATACAGTAGGTTATAGATTTTTCTAGGTTATACAGAAGGATTTCCAGTAGGTTATGGATTTTTCTTTTTCAAAATTCGAGATAGCATCATAACACCACTTTGTCTTGGATTTCAGATTGAGCGAGACATCATGGTGTGGAATCACAAGACCTACATAGACAAGCCCCTGCTGGTGAAAGAGGACAGGACTTTAGCCCGTCACCGGCGATGGTACAGTCAGTTCTACACAGAGCACAGTCCCAGGTTTGACTTCAAGAAGGACACTCTGGATTGGTGATCACATTCAGCACCACTAGAGTTTTGATGTCTTCCCACCTTGTACACTGGTCTTCCCACCAACAACACCGAGACAGGAGTATATGTTAGTAGATTACATGTGCTGAAAGTGTCTTACTGTCATAGAATAACGAGTTCCATTACCGCAACAGTTCGGCTAACGTCTCTTTCATCATGCTGATCTACTGGGTACAGAGTGCGTTCTATGCGGTTCTATCGTTGCTATGGCAACTGATGATAATTGTGGCCGTGGTACTGGCTATTGTGTTTCCCGTGTTCTTCTACTATCTGGGACTCAAGATGAACTATGTGAAGGTGAGTTCAATATTTTAAACTGAAGGTAGAAAGTAGAAACGCATTACTATTGATATCACGTGAGCTCATGGGGAGTCAGAAAGATGAAGTACAAAATGACGATGAAGTGAGCTCACGTGACACGATAGTAGTGTGGCTGTCCTGATGGTAGTGTCCTTCTACCTTAAAGCTCCTCTAAAGCAAGGTGCAATTTAGATTTTTTTTATTCATTTGATAATTTAGAACATTGGATATCTTGTTTACACTGCCAGCATAGGATTAAAGTTCCTATAATCCCGCAGTCTAAAGTCTAAACAAACATATTCCGTTCAATCGGCAAAAGTCACCTGGAATAATTATGCAAGTTTAGATGATGCTATAGTACCTACAGGTATTTATCCAATTAAATAGACTGACATCTGAGACCAATAGGATTTTGTAGGGTGGAAGAGCTTATGAACAATTCACTAGATCTCATTGATTTGATTTATACTTTTTTTTTTCATTCATACACAATATACATACTTAAGGTCGTGTTTTACCACCGTGGATTGTCTCAATATTGAGTTTAATCCGAAGTTGACCTGGCTATTAAATATAGGGAAATCCTCGTTTCATCTGAATCCCGAATTGGTAAACCCCAGCATTAGTGTTTCATACTCACTGATTCTTCTGTTACAGAGTGGCTCCTAACAGCTCACACCAATTATGAACTTTACCAGCCTCACCAACCTTTACACATTGGACGAACGGCCATTGGTTCTTCAACTCTCATGCTCCCCATTCGTCCAATCAGATATCATCGTTTGGATTTCGGCTAACGTCTCTTTCATCATGTTCTCATGCTCCCCATTCGTCCAATCAGATATCATCGTTTGGATCTCGGCTAACGTCTCTCTCATCATGCTGATCTACTGGGTACAGAGTGCGTTCTATGCGATTCTATCGTTGCTATGGCAACTGATGATAATTGTGGCCGTGGTCCTGGCTATTGTGTTTCCCGTGTTCTTCTACTATCTGGGACTCAAGATGAACTATGTGAAGGTAAGTTCAATATTTTAAACTAAAGGTAGAAAGTAGAAACGCATTACTATTGATGTCACGTGAGCTCATGGGGAGTCAGAAAGATGAAGTACAAAATGACGATGAAGTGAGCTCACGTGACACGATAGAAGTGTGGCTGTCCTGATGGTAGTGTCCTTCTACCTTAAAGCTCCTCTAAAGCAAGGTGCATACAAGTGCACACTTATATTGAACGATAATGTTATACGTGAGTTTCCCAACAAGTTCAGATTTAGGAAACACTATCGTTCGACATTTCCAACATAAGTGTGGAACTTCTTGAAGAAATTTAATAGGACTCAAATGGCAACTTTATTATTCTATAGTAAATAAAATAGAAATATCTTTATTTAAAATATAGGAAATAAATAGGCATGCTCACAAGCATACATTGTAAAATAATAAATATGCAAATAAAACACTATAATGGAAGAAAAACATTGAGGTACCCAGGTCAGGTATTATAGATCAAAATCCCTAACCCCCACCCACTTTAAGAATAATAAATAATTTTCAATGTTCACTTGATTATTTACCTGAATCCTGGGTACAACTTAAATTCTAAACATGAAATTTTACCCACCAACAATAACCAATGACATAAAATCTAAAGTTTTTCTAAGAACAAAGGAAATAAATTGAATTCTAAAACATACAATATTTCCCATCAACAATAGCATTACAATTACGTAAAGTTAAATGAATACATGGAAATACAGTAGAAATCGTTTAAAAGTTTACAGTAGAAACTGTTTAAACGCTTTCTACTGTAACTTCAAATCTAAACATAAAGTTTTTCCCGCCAACAGTAACATTCAGCATTCCACATAAAGTTACCTTGACTTGTTGTCTTGCTTGATTTTGGGAGGATATACTCGTACAACAGGGGTAACACACAGGTTTTCATAACCATTCCATCACAAAGTCAGAAATTGAGGAAGTTTGTCCCAGCGCGCAGCGTTGATGAAGTCCCCAACCACCAAGTTGTACTTTTGTTCGATTCACAGGATCTGAAATATTAAATGAAAGAAATTATGTACGTGTACCCCAAGTTAAAACCAAGTACATACAAAAGGTTACGCTTTTTTCTAGCCATAGAAACGGCGCTTATCCAATCATATAGAGGTACTCGTATAGAGGTACATATCAGGTCTTTATTTAAATTTTATTGCCAAAAATTTAAAATATGTAGTGGAACAGAGACTGAGTATTGTATAAACCTCTAAAAAAAGCCTCCCTTTATAATTTTTCTTAATCCAAAGGTCATTTCTCGACTTGGTTACAGGATCTGAGTGAAGTTGGCTACAGTTACTTGGACGGACGAGGGTCTGGCTACAACAAGTACGGCAAAACGAAAAAACAGCTCATCAACGACATTCGCAAGGCGCGCAAAATAGGCAACCTCCCGCCCGTGTATCCAAACGGGTGGTTTGCACTGCTAGAATCCTCGGAGCTGAAACCCAAACAGGCCAAATATGTTTCCGCACTCGGGGAAAACTTTGCTGTGTTCCGATCGGAGAGGGGAGAAGTGCATGTGCTGGATGCGTACTGTCCTCATTTGGGAGCTAACATTGCCATCGGAGGATTCGTGAGAGGGGATTGTATTGAGTGTCCGTTTCATCAATGGCAGTTCAGTGGACATGATGGGCGCTGCGTGAATATTCCTTACAGTGGAAAAGGTGAGTTTAGATTCCTTCCTGAAGACTCAAATGGGAGAGGGGGAGGGATAAATGTCGAGAAATGAACTTGGGAAATTTCATAAAAAGGCAATAATCAACATGAAGACCGCTGATTGTAGTCAAGAATCTTTCACTTTTGAAAAGCCAATAAGAATTATCTTTTAAAAGCGATAAAGTTATCTGGTAGCGAGAATCGAGGTGGAATCTGATGTAGTCATAAAAGATCTAACCAGGTCGCCGTGATATAGGGCGATCATTAAAGCCGATGGTCCCACTTATACCACAATACCAATGATGTAAATTCAGAATTGAAAAAAAAAACTCTAAACACTTGTTTTTACCTACGAAAATTACATGTGATTAACTCGAGCTTCCTCTACATAATTTCAGTGCCAGAATTCGCCCGGGTAAAGCATTGGCAATCCCTGGAGGTGAATGATTTCGTGTTCGTGTGGTACCACGCAGAACAGGAAGAGCCATCCTGGAGACCGGAACCTATGGATAAGATCACCAGTGGGGACTAACATGTGACTAACTGGAGCTTCTTCTACATAATTTCAGTGCCAGAATTCGCCCGGGTAAAGCATTGGCAATCCCTGGAGGTAAATGATTTCGTGTTCGTGTGGTACCACGCAGAACAGGAAGAGCCATCCTGGAGACCGGAACCTATGGATAAGATCACCAGTGGGGACTGACCCCTACAGTTCAAAACATTTCAAGGATCAAAGAGATTTGGTAAATCAATGGCAATTTTGTGTTGAATATGTGTAGAAAGGAAAAAAAATCCATCGAAATGGGACAAACTGTTCGAGCTAGGAGGGCAGTGAAATATTGACCCAAAATTTCGTGCATATTGGGCAAAAGTTTCGTCATGTCACAATCATGGCCGAGTGGTCAAGAGCACAGACTCTCAACCCGGAGGTGCTGGGTTCGAATCCCGGTCAGGGCGGAAATTTTCTAACCAGATTTTTTCGTTCTTGGACAGGCATGGATGTAAAAGAATATGCCTTGAAGTAATGCGAAAGTGGTACCGAAGTGAGTACAACTAGTGTGGTTCAGTGCATTGTAGTATAAATAAGCGAATTCCTTTTCTTCTTTCCCTTAGGAAATCCCTGAGAACGGCGGTGACATCGCACATCTGAATGCCATCCACGCCCCCTCCCTCGTGGCCGGCAGCGACCTACACGATCTGGAAAACACCGCGGCCAAATCTGCACGACATGTATGGGAGGCCACCTGGGAGCCGCATACGACGGCCGGAGAAACGCACATCGCCACCATGAACCTGCGACACGATCTGCGGATAATCGATCGTGTGCCGCTGCATCCACAGCAAAAGCTCAACGTTGCGGGATCCACGACTACATTGTAACAAAACCTCATTTAGTTCTGAACTCAGTGATGTTGAATTCAACAAGCTACGACAAGTTATAACAAAGTTATGGGCAAATCAAAGTCGTCAGGTAACGCTGGGTCACCCTGTATTAATTCATACTACTCATAAATGCAAACTCTACCAGATAAGCCCGTAGACTGGCATAATTATTTAGATTTTTTAGAATTTCGCCGATACCTAATGAGTAGATTCCCACATGTTACCTAATCACATGGACCATGAAAATGCTATAGATAGGACAACAAAACCCAAACACGTGCAAGTACACGACCTCATTGGGTACTAATTCAAAATTTACTAGTAGATTTCCAAATGATAAATAGTTTGCACAGATATAGGAGTTCGTATCCTATGTAGACCACTCATGTGTTTACGACACGTGAGTTTTAAAAGATACTGAGAATAGTTCGGAATTATGTGTATAATTATTGAGTTTATCTATTAATATCTTAATTGTAATCATAAATAGGGGCATATTTCATAACGAAATTGAATTCGAATTTTAATGAGGCGAATTTAAGAGTTTACACATTGGTATCGATCAAAATAAATAGTTAGCACCTATTTTTATTTCGAAATTGAAATGCTAACCCATTTTTTTATAACTACATAATTATTATTATTAAAAAATATCTGCAAGTACCTACGTATTTCATTTTCATATCGAATTTCAATCACTCAGTCTCGTAAGGGTATTTCAAGGCACACATATAGTTGAATCCGGAAAAGAAGGCGAGAAGATGATATAGAGCTCAAGCTCATACTCATATCATACCTGAGCTAACACTTGGCATGAGTTGTTGAAAAGATTGCTTCTCACATTTCAAAGACCAGGTTATTCCCTCTGATTTCAAATAGGTAGGTACCTAGACGAATAGATTTGACTAAACAACTGCATATAAATCTCACTATTCTCACTTTCGGCAATAGCCAATCGGAAAAGGGACACGGATAGTCCAGTGGTAACGCGCTTGCTTGCCATGCAGAAGGTCCCGGGTTCGAATCCCACCATCGACAAAAATTTGTACTCGTTTCCCCACCAACACCGAGACAGGAGTATAATATATGTTAGTAGATTACATGTGCTGAAAGTGTCTTACTGTCATAGAATAACGAGTTCCATTACCGCAACAGTAAGCATCCTCAAAAGTCGTGACCCAAAAGTTGGTTGATTGGTATCAAATGCTGGGTATTGACTATCAAGTCACCCACCAATAACACCGAGACAGGAGTATATGTTAGTAGATTACATGTGCTGAAAGTGTCTTACTGTCATAGAATAACGAGTTCCATTACCGCAACAGTCCAGCAACAACACCGAAACAGGAGTATATTTATGTTAGTATATTACATGTGCTGAAAGTGTTTTACTGTCATAGAATAACGAGTCCCATTACCGCAACAGTAAGCATCCTCAAAAGTCGTGACCCAAAAGTTGGTTGATTGGTATCAAATGCTGGGTATTGACTATCAAGTCATTTTCCTCAAAAGTAATAATAACAATGCTTATTTATACTGCTCGAATAGGATAAAGAGTCTATTTACCAGCAGGAAGTATTATTACTGTGGTCCAATTCTCGAATATCATAATGAGGTTAAAATTCCATACCTCGCCTCGGCTGGGATTGAACCCACGCCCTCCAGTTTACCAGGCGAGCGTGTTGGCCACTACAACACCGAGACAGGAGTATATGTTAGTAGGTTACATGTAGTTCTGAACATGTCTTGCTGTCATAGACTAACGAGTCCCATTACCGCTACAGTAAGCGTTATTATTGAGGTCAATTTAATGAGAGTAAATCAATGTTCAAGCCTCATTTTCAAGCCAAATTAATGAGGGTAAATCAATTTTCAAGCCCCAGTGTGCACTGGAACCCGCGCATTTCCGCTTGCTAGAACATTTATCATTGCAGTCTAATTTATCATCTCTTGTCTATTTGCAACAGGAGATCTCTTATCAGAGTCTTACATCACAAAGAATGTTTCACTCTTTCTGCAGAAAAAAAGACAACTTATTGAGAAAAGCAAAGTTCTGAATGAGAAGCACTTCGTAGACTAGGGCCCCAAAAGATGGGTTAAAGCTGATACGAATCTACGAGGGCTCTGATCTGAGAAATTTTAAAACAATATAAATTTTTTCGCCGACTTTTGATTATCAGCTTATAACAATGCCTCTTCAATCTGTTCTTCTTTTTAGAAGTGGAACTCAAAATTTCCATGTGTTATTTTCTAGTCTTTAGTATAATTTGTTATTTTCTAGTCTTTAGTATCATGAACATTATTCACAGTTAGATATTAAATGATCTCACAAGATTTGCAATTCCTACTCAGTATACTTATGTTTAGTAATATTGATCGGTACCTTCTGATGTACCACTTTTACCCCTGTATATCAATCTTGTTGTATACGACGCTATTGTAGCATACATTGTCTTTCAGTCTTCAGTAGGTACTGAAATCATTGTAAAAATGTATTTACATAGTTGTAAATGTAATTGTACCCACCTAAATGTAAACAAGATTCCTACTGAAAAATAAACAAATGCTTTTTCCATTACTACTGAAGTACTTTTTTTTTTCTCCTTATCCTATAGGATGGAAAGTAACGTTTTTTTTTTTTTTTTTGAGCCGTTGAGATCAGTTCTATACACCTCTCAAATCTTTCATGAGAACAATTCCGAATTTGATAGAAATTAAATTCTGGTGTTTATAAATAACCAGGCTTAGTAGCATCAAAAGTAAACGTTTGACTCGCAAGTCCGGGGGGCTGGGGTACGTGTTCCAACAGTGACATAACTGTGTTAAGAGCCTTTTGAAGTAAGGTGAGCATTGGAAGAGCCAAGAATATTGAAAGTAAATGAGCATTGAAGAGCAATAATATTGGAGTAAGTGATCCTTGGAAAGCAAGAATATTGAAGTAAATGAGCCTTGAAGAGCAAGAATATTGGAGTAAGTGAGCCTTGGGAATATTGGAGTAAGTGATCCTTGGAAAGCAAGAATATTGAAGTAAATGAGCCTTGAAGAGCAAGAATATTGGAGTAAGTGAGCCTTAGAGAGCGAGAATATTGGAGTAAGTGAGCCTTGGAAAGCAAGAATATTGAAGTAAATGAGCCTTGAAGAGCAAGAATATTGGAATAAGTGAGCCTTGGAGAGCGAGAATATTGGAGTAAGTGTGCCTTGGAGAGCGAGAATATTGGAGTAAATGAGCATTGGAGAGCAAGAATATTGGAGTGAATGAGCATTGGAGAGCAAGAATATTGGAGTAAGTGAGCCTTGGAAAGCAAGAATATTGGAGTAAATGAGCATTGGAGAGCAAGAATATTGGAGTAAGTGAACCTTGGAAAGCAAGAATATTGGAGTAAATGAGCATTGGAGAGCAAGAATATATCGGATGCAGTTGGCGATACAGAAAAGAAATGCGACGAGTGTATGGGGTTGTGAAATGCTGAGGTTGACGATTTTCGAAAGATAAATATAGTTCCAAAGAGTAAAACCTTAGGTAATAACGATTATACAGGGTGACCCAGCGGTTGTAAAATGCTGAGGTTGACGATTTTCGAAAGATAATTTATATAGTTCCAAAGAGTAAAACCTTAGGTAATAACGATTATACAGGGTGACCCAGCGTTACCTGGCGGTTTTTAAAATGATGCTACACGTTCAATTTTCAAGATAAAAAAGTGATATTTATTTTAAATAAAAGATAACAAAATAAGGTTTAGGCGGTTTTTAAAATGATGCTACACGTTCAATTTTCAAGATAAAAAAGTGATATTTATTTTAAATAAAAGATAACAAAATAAGGTTTACTTTTTTGGGCATTTTGTTTGTGATGGTGATCAGGTGTGGAAAATAACGCTAGCCGAAAGATCGGAATTCAATTTTCAAGATAAAAAAGTGATATTTATTTTAAATAAAATAAGGTTTACTTTTTTGGGCATTTTGTTTGTGATGGTGATCAGGTGTGGAAAATAACGCTAGCCGAAAAATCCCCCCAATACATTCAATCTGTGTGCAAAATTCGACATACTGTCTATAGCACGAATGCCTCGATAAAAAGCACCCGTTACACGCTAGCCGAAAAATCGCCCCAATACATTCAATCTGTGTGCAAAATTCGACATACTGTCTATAGCACGAATGCCTCGATAAAAAGCACCCGTTACCTCATCCAGAGTCCTTGTCTAATGAATATATGTACACCTTGTTTTTACCATATTTCCATTAAAAAAAAGTCGCACGACAAAATCGCCCCAATACATTCAATCTGTGTGCAAAATTCGACATACTGTCTATAGCACGAATGCCTCGAGTCCTTGTCTAATGAATATATGTACACCTTGTTTTTACCATATTTCCATTAAAAAAAAAAAGTCGCACGAGCTAAGATCGCTTGAGGAGGGTGGAACTTCCTCTGAGCATTAGTCACAAATTCACTACTTTTAAGAAATGCGTCGCACGAGCTAAGATCGCTTGAGGAGGGTGGAACTTCCTCTGAGCATTAGTCACAAATTCACTACTTTTAAGAAATGCCTCCACAGCAAAAGCTCAACGTTGCGGGGTCCACGACTACATTGTAACAAAACCTTATTTAGTTCTGAACTCAGTGATGTTCATTTCAACAAGCTACGACAAGTTATAACAAAGTTATGGGCAAATCAAAGTCGTCAGGTAACGCTGGGTCGCCCTGTATGAATGCAAACTCTACCAGATAAGCCCGTAGACTGGCATAATTGGGTATTTAGATTTTTTAGAATTTCGCCGATACCTAATGAGTAGATTCCCACATGTTACCTAATCACATGGAGAGTCGTCAGGTAACGCTGGGTCACCCTGTATTAATTCATACTACTCATAAATGCAAACTTTCGATTGGTATACCAGATAAGCCCGTAGACTGGCATAATTAGGTATTTAGATTTTTTAGAATTTCGCCGATACCTAATGAGTAGATTCCCACATGTTACCTAATCACATGGACCATGAAAATGCTATAGATAGGACAACAAAACCCAAACACGTGCAAGTACACGACCTCATTGGGTACTAATTCAAAATTTACTAGTAGATTTCCAAATGATAAATAGTTTGCACAGATATAGGAGTTCGTATCCTATGTAGACCACTCATGTGTTTACGACACGTGAGTTTTAAAAGATACTGAGAATAGTTCGGAATTATGTGTATAATTATTGAGTTTATCTATTAATATCTTAATTGTAATCATAAATAGGGGCATATTTCATAACGAAATTGAATTCGAATTTTAATGAGGCGAATTTAAGAGTTTACACATTGATCGATCAAAATAAATAGTTAGCACCTATTTTTATTTCGAAATTGAAATGCTAACCCATATTTTTATAACTACATTATTATTATTATTATTATTATTATTATTATTATTATTATTATTATTATTATTATTATTATTATTATTATTATTATTATTAAAAAAATATCTGCAAGTACCTACGTATTTCATTTTCATATCGAATTTCAATCACTCAGTCTCGTGCTCGTGAGGGTATTTGAAGGCACACATATAGTTGAAATCCGGAAAAGAAGGCGAGATGATATAGAGCTCAAGCTCTACTCATATCATACCTGAGCTAACACTTGGCATGAGTTGTTGAAAAGATTGCTTCTCACATTTCAAAGACCAGGTTTATTCTGATCTTACCAAAGATCAAAATAAAAAGCTTTTCTTTAACGAGGGCTCCAACAGTTTGGGCTAGGCCACAATCAATTCAGCAAAATTTCAAATAGGTAGGTACCTAGACGAATAGATTTGACTAAACAACTGCATATAAATCTCACTTTCGGCAATAGCCAATCGGAAAAGAAGTCCTCCGCATTTGAATATTTATTTAAAAGTTTCAAAATATGACTACACCTACCTACGGTCCCTACTAATCCTATTATGGTCCCTAAGGCTTAGCATGAAACTTTTTCCTTCTAAGATAAGGGAGGGTTTACTTCGAGTATTTTCCAAAACATGCCACCAAAAAATCCTTATTATGAATATGAAAATTCTTCGACGTCAAAAGTTTCCTTAAGCAAAAAAGTAAACAAATAAATCATACTTATGAGCATAAAAATTCCCCAACGTCCGGTATTTTAACTTAAATAAGTAAACAAACAAACCGATACCACGAATTAAAACGGTGAATAGTGCAACGCTGATTAGCATACCGCTGACATATTTATGTACATGGCCAATGATTTCGTCCTAATCTCGTATTTCCATCTTGTTTACTACAATATTGTGAATTTACGATTAGAAATCTACCCGGAATTAGAAAGGAAGTTCCACATTCGATATTGGAAGAGGTCGATATATTTAGGCCAAGTGTTCTGAATTCTGAACCTCAGCTATATCCCAGCATAACGGTTTCTTCCACTACTAGTTTAAACACCAGGGTAAACAATAGAAAGTAGCACTCCCATTATATATTCCATAATATTCAATAGTATGTCAATTCAATATTACAACAAAACAACGTAGTATAGGTAAACTTAGTAGAGATGGGATACAAAATACAACACAGATTATAGAGAGGACAAGGCTAATTTGGTATGGACATACTCAACGCTGCTAAAATTCACTACTCTACTGGGAGCATAATGATGAATATGATACCCATCTCATGTAAAATTTTAAACAATTATCATGAGGTTTCATTGTCTTGCTCCGATTTGGATAACACAAATTCAATTCAATATTACAACAAAACAACGTAGTATACGAGTAGGTAAACCCAGTAGAGATGGGATACAAAATACAGTACAGATCATAGAGAGAACAAGACTGAAATGGTATGGACATACTCAACGCTGCTAAAATTCACTACTCTACTGGGAGCCCAATGATGAATATGATACCCATCTCATGTAAATTTTAAACAATTATCATGAGGTTTCATTGTCTTGCTCCGATTTGGATAACACAAATAGGTACGCGAGTAGCAATGCTTGGTAGTGAAATATTCGGGAGAGACTGGGGCTCTCGGGGGGAGAGGCCCAGAACCACCAAGGGGTAACGATGAAATAAAATAATAGACACAGTTAGACCAACGCAAATCAAGAACAGTGTATTATATACAAACAAAACAAAATATAATACAATTTAACACGTATAAAATTATGAGATGGGTTCAAAAGAACCAAGAGCACTGGGGAGAGGAGCTGACCTAGGGACAGGGCAAGCTCTATAATAATACTTGAAGAAGTTTTGCCCCCCCCTCCAATTTCCTTGGCGGAGAATAGAGTCCAGGGGGAGATCAGAATTGTAGCGGAAGGTGGCCACAGCGGAACGCATACTCCCAGGGGACGCTATGATATTAGCACCTCTAAGAGCCGTTTTCACCCAACCAGCAATGACAGAGCGTGAAGCGGGTTGAACTATTCCTCTGGTAGTGATGAAGAGAGAGGTAAGGGGCCTGGACCCCATCCTTCTCTGGGACAGAGTGGACAAATGGCGGATCCACGTCGGTATACAAAATAGGGGGTCACTACTATTCTCTTTAATTTTCCAGCCTGACTGGAGGTGTGAAGATGAATCGGTCTTAGAGCCGAACACTGGCCAGAAGACTACAAAGTCATCCAGCTCCTGGAAATGGTCGGGATCCAAGGAGAGAAGGGTCAAGTCGTGAACCCGCCTACCCGAGGATAGAAGAAGGAGTATTGCAACATGCCTAGACACCTGGAAATGACTGGAAGGGGAAGGAGGGTTGGCCCTAATCCAATCTATTAAGGTGTTCACACTCCAGATATGACGGGTGGGGGGCTTAGGAGAAGCAGAAAAGATGCCCTTCAGCGTGTGGGAGACGAGTGGGTGAGAGGACAGGGACACTGCATTACCAGGATTGGCCAGTGAACATACCACAGACTTATGAACCAGGATTGATCTGTATGCAAGCTTCTGAACCCTATGGAGGAAGCAAAGATATTGAGCCAGGTCACCCGGAGAAGGATTATTAGACATTACCCCATTTGCCGAAGACCAGGAGAGCCAGCGTTTCCAGGGAGCCTTGTAAGTCTTCCAGGTTGACTTTCTCCAGGAAGCTAAGAGGAGTTGTCTATCGGCTGGGTCCCAGGAAGAGGTTTCTTCCAACCACCCTGCACCAACCATGCCTCCAAATGAAGTTGATCCACCTGAGCTGGAGGCCTCCCCGTTGACATGTCCGTCAGGTGATTGGGAAGATCGGGGATGGCAAAGGGACTGCACAGGGCTCGAGAGGCCAGGTCCGGTCTCCAAAAGACCTTCTCCCAGTGTGGGGCGATTATTATGAATCGGCCCCTGGCCCGGTTCAAGTGCTGGAGCACACGAGGGATCATGGCTGGAGGGGGAAACACCCAAGCAAGGGGAAAATCCCAGTCGACCGAGAAGGCGTCTATGAAGAAGGCCTCCTGGTCCAGAGCTATCAAGGAAACATACTTGGGCACAACTGCTGAGACCCTGGAGGCAAAGAGGTCGATGCAGGGGACTCCCCACTTCAGGAAGATCTGTTCCGTCGCAGAGCGAGAAAGGTGCCAATCCGGAAGAGATTTTGATCTTGACAGACTGTCTGCCACCGAGTTGTAGGCCCCTGGGATGAACTGGGCCAGAATGTGAATTCTCCAATCCTGAGAGAGAAGGAAGATTTTCTCCACCTCCGAGAGGAGAGAGAGAGACTTTGTTCCTCCCTGTCTCCTGAGGTAGGAGACCACGGTCTGATTGTCCGACTGAACCATCACTACAGAGCTTTGAAGAAGGGGAAGGTTCAAGGATAGAGCTTGGTGGACTGCAAACATCTCCTTCTTGTTTATATGCCAGTTCTGCTGCTCCCTGGACCAGAGGCCGGAGAGGAAGCTGCTGTCCACCTGGGATCCCCAACCTAGATCCGAGGCATCGGTTGAGATGAAATGCTGAACCTGACGGGGGAAGATCGGGGAGCTGAGAGGCAGAGCATTTAGCCACCACTCCAGCTTGGGAAGAACTGCTGGATTTATCGGGGTAAGATGAGGTGCTCCCAGGCGGAGGAGAGAGGCCTGCCTTTGGATTCTCCGAGAGTGCAGCCTCCCCATAGGAATCACAAAGGATGCGAAGCTCAGGTAGCCGAGGAGAGACCTTGCAGAGTCCAAGTTCCAGGTCTTTGAGGCTAAAAGGGTCCTCAAGATGTTCCCAAGAGTAAGCTGCTTGTCTTCCGGAAGCCACATCCTGTCTAGGTGGGGGTCCCACATGATACCCAGGAACTGGAGCACAGGGGCTGGGGAGAGTGAGGACTTCTGAAGGTTCACTATCCATCCCAAGCTCCCCAGAATGCTGACAGCTAGCTTTCCCTGAATTTCCAAAATTCTGGGATCCTGGTTCACCAAGAGGAAGTCGTCCAGGTATACAACCACTCTCATGCCACGACTCCTCAGGAGGCTTGCAACCCAGTTGGAGAGGGAGGCAAAGGCCTGGGGGGCTGTTGCCAGTCCAAAAGGAAGGCATGTCATTGCCAGGACGTCCCCATTGTAAGACAGAGCCAGAAACCTCTGGTGGGTTGTCTTTATAGGCACGTGGAAATATGCCTGGGACAGGTCTATCGAGATCATATAATCCCCTTTCTGGAGAAAGGATGGGATCCTGAAGTGGTTTATCAGGCTGAACTTCTTCGGGGAAAGGAACTGGTTGAGCCCCTTCAAATTCAAAACTGGCCTGGTTCCACCATTTCCCTTCGGCACCAGGAACAACCTGGAAAGGAATCCTGTGGTTGAATCCAGTCTCTTGAGGACACCCGTCTCTAGCATCTCCTGAATGTGGAGAGACATAGCTGAAGAGACCGGGGTAGCCAGGTGTTGGAGTGAGCAGAGGGGGACCAAGGGGGGCTTTGCAGAGAAGGGGATGGCGTAGCCAGAAACAATCCTCACTAATGGGGCTGGAGCACCCAGGCGGATCCAAGCATCCACAAATCGCCTGAGACGGCCTCCTACCAGCTCTGCACCGATCCTTGAGTCAGCGGGAGGATTTACGGGGCTTGAGCATCTTTGAGGTTTTTGCAGGGTTTGAACCTTGAGAGAAACCCGGCCTGGTGGCTCTAGGTTTTGAGGGCTGCTGCTTTTCTTTCCTCTTCTGGCCCGAAGGAGCAGGCTGTTGGAAATTGGCGGGAGCGGTGGGGCGGGGATTAGGCCTACGAAAGGCCGAGGGGTGATTGTGGAAGAACTCTGAGAACTGTCCCTCCTCATACAGGGCCGAGGGGGAAGGGGGAATCCTCCTTACCAACCTAGCTAGGTGAGGGTCCCGAGGCTCTACCAGCCTACGCCGGGACTCCAGGCATTCTGCCCTCTTACCACATACATATTGTAAAAGATGGTCGGAAACGTTCTTGAACACCGACTCATCTGAAAAGAGTGAGCCCAACTCCTCTCTAACCTCTGGATACTTCTCTACCAAGGTATTCATGGTAGAAGAGAAGGCTCTTCTTTGGAGGAGTAGCCCATGGGTTAGAGTCCCAAGGAATAGCTCCTGCCGAACAAGGTTCTCTCCCGTTGAGGAATTCGAGTGAGGGAACTCAGAGGGGATAGCCAAGGGCTGGAAAACCCCACCTGCCTGGAGGGCCCTCTGGGATTCGGTATATCTTACCCTATTCCAGGCAGGAGAGCCAAGCTTCTGGCAAACCACTCCTTGACTGGCCAGTTCTGAGTCCGGATCTGGGATTGAAGGCTCCCTTTCTTTTGTTGAAGGGGCAAAAGAGAAGAGAGCTGGTGGGTTACAATCAACTACCTCGTCTTCCTCTGAGAAGTCCTCTTGATCTGAAGAGACAGGGGACAAGGGGATAGGGGTCACAGACTCAGAAGGAGGGGGAGGCTGAGCCACCTGACCCCGGGATGCTTTCATTGCCGACTGGAGGTAGTGCCCGTAGTAGGACGGGTCGCAGAAGAATGGCAAGGGGTACAGATGGTGAGCTGCGGAGGGAGGGAGACTAGCTGTAGAAGCTGGCTGGGCCAGGAAGGCCGCTGATTGAGCCGGAGGTGATATGAAGGGCTGGCCCGAAGAACTAGGCAAAGGGGCAGCCAAAACTGAGGCACTGGACCCAGGGGCAGCCTGAACTGTGGCACTGGGCTGGTGGGCAGCCTGAACCGGGGCACTAGCCTGAACAGGGTTGGCAGGAGCAGATGAAAGGGGTGGACTTTGATCCGAGACCCCAGAAGCCATACCAGGATCACTGACAGCTGGAGATTGATCCAAAGTGGAGGATTTCCGGGCTGTAATGGCTTGCACTAGCTGGGCCAGACAACGTTCAATTTTCTCTGTCTTCTCCTCCAGATGGCACAGGCGCTTTGCCTCGGGCTGGGGGTCTGAAGTATCCCTCTTGGGATTGGACGCCATTCTGAAAGAAACCAGCAAGGGGTAAGGGTTAAAGGCATGAACATAACAGATAAGTCGGGGAAGGACCGCCGAGCTTACAAAGGGACAGACCTGAAAATTAATTAAGTTCATAAGTGGGACCAGGGCAAGACCGTAGAGCCCACAAACAGAGCACCAGAGAAGGACCAGCGAGGCCAAGCCAAAAGGACTGGGACAAGCCGCAGAGCCTAAAGGCAAGAAGGAGCTTCTCAGCAAGAGGACCGGGACGGGGCCGCAGTGCCTGCAAGAGAGGGCTCGAGGGGAGGCCCGGAGGCTAAAAGTGAACCACCATGCAAGAGGACTGGGACGCGGCCGCAGAGCCTACAAGCAGAGGACACGAAACCAGGATCTTGCACAAAAAAACACTGAACTGGGACGCGGCCCAGGGTCCGTGCATGAAACACCACTTACTTGGAGAGTTAGGCAAAATCGCACAGCACGATTACAAGGATAAACTTGGATAAGTTTTTCAATTATTACAATTAAAACGAAACACACAACGAAAGATTAAAGGAGCAAGATGTTCACGCTTTGGAAATGAAGAGAGCACTGAAATCAAAACAAAAACCTTGCGGCCTAGAAGGAAGTTCTCTGTGCACAACAGAGCAAAGAGGGATCGTTCACACGATCTATAGGGCATGTTCACGCGTTGGAAATGCAGAGGCTATCTCACTGGGTCAAGCGAAGGCACAGACCCCAAAATACACAGATAGACCACTCTGTAATTTTTTCATAGTATAAACTCAGAATAATAGGGTATAATTTAAAATCTTTTTAAATCGTCATCATAACGCGTATTTTATTTTGTGGCAACGTTGGAAAAAAGTGAAAATTTTTCCATTTCGTCCATTTTTTGTATTTTATTATTCACTTCCCCTCCTTTTCTTTTGGATATTTTTGGATTTGAGTGAAAAATTTTTCACCTCTGTTGGAAGAGAAAAAAACTTGTATCCTTTTGTCGCCATCTTTTTTTTCCAACAAATCCACTTTTTTTTCATTATTAGCATTTGAACTAGTAAATGGAAGAAGAAATCAGCTGACTTTGCATTTTATTATCCAGAACAAAAAGCACTGTGGTGGGGATAAAAAAAGTGACCACAGTGGAATATTTTGGATTAGGAAAAATTTCCATTTCAAATAAATAAAATCCCCCTTTAAACTACTCTCGTCACTTCTTTGCGTCATTTTTTCACAGATAGACCACTCTGTAATTTTTTCATAGTGTAAACTCAGAATAATAGGGTATAAAATCTTTTTAAATCGTCATCAAGCTCTTTTTTTCACCTCGCTTCGATCGGTGAAAAAAATCATTTTGGTTGACTTGGCAACACTGTACGTTTCCGGAGGTTTTTTTTCCTCTTTTTTTCACCTCGCTTCGATCGGTGAAAAAAATCATTTTGGTTGACTTGGCAACACTGTACGTTTCCGGAGGTTTTTTTTCTCGCTGGCGGGAGGTTTTTGGTTTTTTATTTTTTAATTTTTTGGTAATGGACGCAAGGCTGGGAATCAAGTTTTTGTACTTTTGGTTTGGATTTTCCTTTTTCCTGGTTTAATTTTTATTGCAGGTAATGGACGCAAGGCTGGGAATCAAGTTTTTGTACTTTTGGTTTGGATTTTCCTTTTTCCTGGTTTAATTTTTATTGCACGGTTTTAACTTTTGATCTTCTGAACTCAATTCAAAAGAAGATAACCACGTAACCATCTCCGTAAAGCAAGAACCTCCAGTCTGAACCTTTCAATTTGTCATCACGTAATTGCCGATCACAAGGAAAACACCTGAACTGATCCAAGTATGTTGATGATCACCAGTGCACTTTCCAAGACATTGGCATCAAGATCTTTACAAATTACAGCGAGAAACATTCACACAACTGCCTCCACATTGCTGAAACAAAGTAAGTATTGACTTTTTACCAATCTTTTTTCGTCTATTGATTGGTGAGAGCTTTGAGTAGGTACCTATGTGGGTATTAGCAAAGGGATAGATGGACCATTACCATAACAGACTGTCACCTTGTATTCCAATGCCAAATTACCAAAATGATTGAAATGGAGGCTATTCAGTTCTACTTTGTTACACTGTGACCAGAGGCTCATTCATTGGATTCTTGTCACTTGTTCTGGTCTAGCAAGACAACTATTGATCTTCTTGTTATAATGTATGTGTTCAGCCTTGGAATGGTGAGGTTATAAAACAGAGATCCCTCTGTGTGGGTCAGTCAGTTTTGTGTCTCTTTTACTCTTACTTGAGTATTATGTTGGTTTTGAAGTTGTTCCTTAAGGGCACAAAAGTTATTTGTGCCTAGGGGTGCTAATAATGTATATCCGGCCCTGCCATTCTAATGTGTTGAGTGTACCTAATCTTTTCTTTTTGCCAGTATGTAAGCCTTACCTTGTCATGTGGTATGTGTTCAGCCTTGGAATGGTGAGGTTATAAAACAGAGATCCTTCTGTGTGGGTCAGTTATTCAGTTTTGTGTCTCTTTTACTCTTACTTGAGTATTATTATGTTGCTTTTGAAGTTGTTCCTTAAGGGCACAAAAGTTATTTGTGCCTAGGGGTGCTGATAATGTATATCCGGCCCTACCATTCTAATGTGTTGAGTGTACCTAATCTTTTCTTTTTGCCAGTATGTAAGCCTTACCTTGTCATGTCCCTACAGTGTTTTTTGGACGTTTTGAAGTTGTTCCTTAAGGGCACAAAAGTTATTTGTGCCTAGGGGTGCTGATAATGTATATCTGGCCCTGCCATTCCAATGTGTTGAGTGTATCTAATCTTTTCTTTTTGCCAGTATGTAAGCCTTACCTTGTCATGTCCCTACAGTGTTTTTTGGACAGCAAATTTTGTCCTTTTGCATGCGGCCCTGCCATTCTAATGTGTTGAGTGTACCTAATCTTTTCTTTTTGCCAGTATGTAAGCCTTACCTTGTCATGTCCCTACAGTGTTTTTTGGACAACAAATTTTGTCCTTTTGCATGTGAGACTACTTACTTTTTATTTTGGGTTTCAAATAAGTAAACTGAACACATAGTACATAGTATTCTTAGTTCTTACTTGTGATGTTAGGAGCTTTTAGAAAATTCTGAATGCCTTGTCATCAATATTTTCACTGTATTAGTAGGTTTATTTCCCATGTAGGTTTGATGTAAATTATTGTACTTTGATGTAAAATTATATTTACATACTTATTTTTTTCACATTACAATATTTCACTTTTGCATGTGAGACTACTTACTTTTTATTTTGGGTTTCAAATAAGTAAACTGAACACATAGTATTTTTAGTTCTTACTTATGATGTTGAGAGCTTTAGAAAATTCTGAATGCCTTGTCATCAATATTTTCACTGTATTATTAGGTATATTTCCCATGTAGGTTTGATGTAAATTATTGTACTTTGATGTAAAATTATATTTACATACTTATTTTTTTCACATTACAATATTCCAGGTGAGAATATAAAAATACATGATGAAATTAAATCAATGTCAACTATTCTGTAAAAAGAATAAATAAATAAAGAAGAGAGAAATGGATGTACTTTATAATGTAATTATTCTTGATAAAAATAGTACCATTAAAACTTTGGTTGACAAATTGCAAGTTGTTTCACTGTATTAGTAGGTATACTTCCCATGTAGGTTTGATGTAAATTATTGTACTTTGATGTAAAATTATATTTACATACCTACTTATTTTTTTCACATTACAATATTTCAGGTGAGAATATAAAAATACATGATGAAGTTAAATCAATGTCAACTATTCTGTAAAAAGAATAAATAAATTAAGAAGAGAGAAATGGATGTACTTTATAATGTAATTATTCTTGATAAAAATAGTACCATTAAAACTTTGGTTGACAAATTGCAAGTTGAATTAGAGATAGATTTGAATTCTTTCAAAACAAAGTTTGAAGGTACTGAACTAGCAGAGACCCAGAAGCTTAGTACATTACTGTGAGGGTATTTGAAGGCACACATATAGTTGAAATCCGGAAAAGAAGGCGAGATGATATAGAGCTCAAGCTCTACTCATATCATACCTGAGCTAACACTTGGCATGAGTTGTTGAAAAGATTGCTTCTCACATTTCAAAGACCAGGTTTATTCTGATCTTACCAAAGATCAAAATAAAAAGCTTTTCTTTAACGAGGGCTCCAACAGTTTGGGCTAGGCCACAATCAATTCAGCAAAATTTCAAATAGGTAGGTACCTAGACGAATAGATTTGACTAAACAACTGCATATAAACACATTTCTAAGACCAGGTTATTCCCTCTGATCTTACCAAAGATCAAAATAAAAAGCTTTTCTTTAACGAGGGCTCCAAAAGTTTGGGCTAGGCCACAATCAATTCAGCAAAATTTCAAATAGGTAGGTACCTAGACGAATAGATTTGACTAAACAACTGCATATAAATCTCACTTTTGGCAATAGCCAATCGGAAAAGAAGTCCTCCGCATTTGAATATTTATTTAAAAGTTTCAAAATATGACTACACCTACCTACGGTACCTACTAATCCTATTATGGTCCCTAAGGCTTAGCATGAAACTTTTTCCTTCTAAGATAAGGGAGGGTTTACTTCGAGTATTTTCCAAAACATGCCACCAATAAATCCTTATTATGAATATGAAAATTCTTCGAAGTCAAAAGTTTCCTTAAGCAAAAAAGTAAACAAATAAATCATACTTATGAGCATAAAAATTCCCCAACGTCCGGTATTTTAACTTAAATAAGTAAACAAACAAACCGATACCACGAATTAAAACGGTGAATAGTGCAACGCTGATTAGCATACCGCTGACATATAAAATCCTTATTATGAATATGAAAATTCTTCGACGTCAAAAGTTTCCTTAAGCAAAAAAGTAAACAAATAAATCATACTTATGAGCATAAAAATTCCCCAATATCCGGTATTCTAAACTTAAATAAGTAAACAAACAAACCGATACCACGAATTAAAACGGTGAATAGTGCAACGCTGATTAGCATACCGCTGACATATTTATGTACATGGCCAATGATTTCGTCCTAATCTCGTATTTCCATCTTGTTTACTACAATATTGTGAATTTACGATTAGAAATCTACCCGGAATTAGAAAGGAAGTTCCACATTCGATATTGGAAGAGGTCGATATATTTAGGCCAAGTGTTCTGAACCTTAGCTATATCCGAGCATAACGGTTTCTTCCCCTCCTAGTTCAAACACCAGGGTAAATAATAGAAAGTGGCACTCGCATTATTTATTCCATAATATTCAATAGTATGTCAATTCAATTGTAGAGTAAACAAGTTGGAAATACGAGATTAGGACGAAATCATTGGCCATGTACATAAATATGTCAGTGGTATGCTAATCAGCGTTGCACTATTCACCGTTTTAATTCGTGGTATCGGTTTGTTTGTTTACTTATTTAAGTTAAAATACCGGACGTGTACATTACTGCCTTATCAGAACAAAGACATTTTCTTTGTCATTTGTAAAGTTGATGTTCCAGAAAAGCTAACAGAACTTCAAAGTCTTTTAAGTTAAGACTGGACTCTGTAAGTCTGGTCTGCACTCTAAAGAACAATCTCACAATAGGCAGAACAAGAACAAGCGACCAAGGAATCTCTGGAATTTCGAAAAATAGCAAATTCGCTACGCCACTATAACGGTAAGGTGACAAGTTATTTTTGAATTTTACCGCAGTTTCGTAATCTAGCATTGAGCCGACTCTACCTCTATTTTGCATTGTGGGGTCGACTCGAACCACTCATCAGGTGACCTTCGAGTTTTTTGACAGAATTTCATTTTCTAAACGAAAACGAATTTTTATGAAGTTCAAAGAGCCATTTCGATGTATTCGTTGTAGTTAGTACACAGAATACTTTAGTTTTTCCCCCTTTGGGTTAAAAACTGTTATTTTGGGTCTTGCCGGAGCTTGACCCAGTGAGATAGCCTCTGCATTTCCAACGCGTGAACATGCCCTATAGATCGTGTGAACGATCCCTCTTTGCTCTGTTGTGCACAGAGAACTTCCTTCTAGGCCGCAAGGTTTTTGTTTTGATTTCAGTGCCGGAGGCCGGCAAGGCCTGAAAGGCTGGGTCAAGCTCCGGCAAGACCCAAAATAACAGTTTTTAACCCAAAGGGGGAAAAACTAAAGTATTTTGGGGTCTGTGCCTTCGCTTGACCCAGTGAGATATAGTTGATGTCTGCCGGCCTAGAAGGAGAGCACTGGAAGAGGGATAAATTGAGAAAAGCAAAGTTCTGAATGAGAAGCACTTCGTAGACTAGGGCCCCAAAAGATGGGTTTAAGCTGATACGAATCTACGAGGGCTCTGATCTGAGAAATTTTAAAACAATATAAATTTTTTCGCCGATTTTTGATTATCAGCTTATAGCTGATACGAATCTACGAGGGCTCTGATCTGAGAAATTTTAAAACAATATAAATTTTTTCGCCGACTTTTGATTATCAGCTTATAACAATGCCTCTTCAATCTGTTCTTCTTTTTAGAAGTGGAACTCAAAATTTCCATGTGTTATTTTCTAGTCTTTAGTATAATTTGTTATTTTCTAGTCTTTAGTATCATGAACATTATTCGACGAGGGCTCTGATCTGAGAAATTTTAAAACAATGTAAATTTTTTCGCCGACTTTTGATTATCAGCTTATAACAATGCCTCTTCAATCTGTTCTTCTTTTTCGAAGTGGAACTCAAAATTTCCATGTGTTATTTTCTAGTCTTTAGTATAATTTGTTATTTTCTAGTCTTTAGTATCATGAACATTATTCATCAAGAAGCAAATGTAAGACATTGTAAAGTAGGTATAGGTAGTTATGTCAGGTTTATTATCTCATCTTTACTTCAGACACTAACATTATTCACAGTTAGATATTAAATGATCTCACAAGATTTGCAATTCCTACTCAGTATACTTATGTTTAGTAATATTGATCGGTACCTTCTGATGTACCACTTTTACCCCTGTATATCAATCTTGTTGTATACGACGCTATTGTAGCATACATTGTCTTTCAGTCTTCAGTAGGTACTGAAATCATTGTAAAAATGTATTTACATAGTTGTAAATGTAATTGTACCCACCTAAATGTAAACAAGATTCCTACTGAAAAATAAACAAATGCTTTTTCCATTACTACTGAAGTACTTTTTTTTTCTCCTTATGCTATAGGATGGAAAGTAACGTTTCTTTTTGAGCCCTTGAGATCAGTTCTATACCACCTCTCAGATCTTTCCTGAAACAATTCGAATTTTCTCCTTATCCTATAGGATGGAAAGTAACGTTTCTTTTTGAGCCCTTGAGATCAGTTCTATACCACCTCTCAGATTTTTCCGGAAACAATTCGAATTTCTTCTTATCCTATAGGATGGAAAGTAACGTTTCTTTTTGAGCCCTTGAGGTCAGTTCTATACCACCTCTCAGATCTTTCCTGAAACAATTCGAATTTATAAATTAAATTTGGTGTTTATAAATAACAGGCTTAGTAGCCTCTTTCAAGACAAAGTTTGAAGGTACTGAACTAGCAGAGACCCAGAAGCTTAGTACATTATTGCCTTATCAGAACAAAGACATTTTCTTTGTCATTTGTAAAGTTGATGTTCCAGAAAAGCTAACAGAACTTCAAAGTGATGTCGAGGTCATATTGTGAATTTACGATTAGAAATCTACTCGGAATTAGAAAGGAAGTTCCACATTCGATATTGGAAGAGGTCGATATATTTAGGCCAAGTGTTCTGAATCTCAGCTATATCCGAGAATAACGGTTTCTGCCCCTCCTAGTTCAAACACCAGGGTAAATAATAGAAAGTGGCACTCGCATTATTTATTCCATAATATTCAATAGTATGTCAATTCAATATGTCGAGGTTCAGGCTTTTGTGTACGAAGAAGAAAACAAACCAAAAACTTTCTGGACTCTAAACCTTCAATTTTATGCTGCTCAAGAAGTTGCCAAATTTCCTCATAATTGTGTTTTGTGGTCCAGAATTCAAGTGGATTATTGGTTTCTGTGGGCAGTTAGACATTTCAAATTAAGTCAAAAAGATTCTATGAAAATTTGGGACTTTGATGGAAAAGAATTGTGCTCCACAGACCCAAATGTTTTTGAAAGTGAAACCTTCAGAGCTCACATCAAGATATTGTGTCAATTCAATTTAGTTTGTTCTCCAATACAATGTCTGGAAAGTGATGTAAAGCAGTACACTAAAGCTGTATCAGCTTTTAGTGCAATGAAGACTGTTTGTAGTCAGCCAGTATCTCTGTGGGAATTTTTATTGAAACTTTTGATAGATAAAACTTACAAGGATGTCATTGTGTGGTGTGATGACAAAGGGAAGTTTAAAGTGTTAAATATAGATAAAGTTGCAGAATTATGGGGATTATTGAACCAGAATGTTCACTGTAGCTATGATAGTATTCACCATGTTATTGTCAAAGGCTTATACAAAGAGTATTTTATTCATGTTAAAGGAGAAAAATATGTATACCAGTACATTATTGATATTAATGACATTTTAGGCATTCCTCCATTGCAAATAAATCAATTAAGGCAAAATATGTGACTAAAAATGTAGGATAGTTTCTAAAATCAGCAATAGCTGTTTCTAAGCTAAGTACATAAACAAAGATGTATAGATACTTACTGTAACAAACCACCATGTGTTTGGTTTAAAGATAATTTTGGACAGGAATGACATCTCACTCACAGGAGCTATCACATGTAAATGTAGATGTCCTATTGAGTAGAATGGAGGCCAGTGGAAACCGTACCTGTGAGAAGTAAAGAGAGTTGATCAGAACACACTGCCTATTGGAAAATCTAAATTGAATGGAAGATAACCATTAGGCAAAGGTAATGGCCAAAAGATCTTCTAACCACTGAACTCTGAGAGCTTTATTATTATAAGAGAAGTTTCCCAATTTCGCTGGGACCTTCCTGTTTACCACTCTAAAATCATTCCTAATTTAAACAACTTGTTAATTGATAATTCTTCTTTTATTGTTTCAATTGTTACCTTTTACTTTTTGTTATGTGTTCAAGAAGTAGTGCATTTACTGTAACATGTAAGTTAGACTAAGTAGTATTATGGTGATGGGTACAAGTAGCAATGACCTTGTACTATTATTACTCATCTTCTTAGATTTGTTTGTAATTCCCAGTGTTTGGTTTGATTCCAGATTAATGCCCTCCCTTCATCACCATGATACATTAGTCTAACTGGCATTTAATTTAATTACTTATATCTGTGGATGTACTTACGTACTACTATTGTAAAGAGATGGGTGACTTTTGACTTGCTAGTAAGGATTATTGAAATCACTCAGCTTCTACTACCTAAAACTACTTTTATTAATCTGTTTTCAGACATGTGTTTTTAAATAATAATAGATAAAACAGAACATTTTAATTTAGGCTTCACAATTAAAAATGAAACAGTAAACCTGCTTGTATGAATATTTCTGGAGAAAAGTATCTTGTTTTATGTTCTCTAGGTCGATTACAATTATGTAAACTATTTAATTTATTCCAAAAACTTTTTTTATATGATAATTTTATTTAAGTAATTTTTCCCCGCTATTATTTTGTTGAAATAAATTTTCTATAAAAAATGAAGTTTTAAAAGCTGTTTTTTCGCTAGTAGTTAAAATTCGTCCTCAAAGTGATCGATCAATGATCAATATTCTACTACAGCTTGTACCAAAAGGGATCAACAAGCAAAATAAAAAAAAGGGAATTTAGCTAAAAAACCTATCCTTATTATAAGTATAGGTACCTATGTAGCTAATAATTTAGATTTCCACGACCCTTTGGTACAAAACTTAGAAGAAGAATATACTGGGATGCGAGCAAGAAATTGGCCTAATGCTCAATTCTTAACATTAGCTAACAACAACAACTTGGTACAAAACTTTGCGTCCTCTGCGATATTTTCAGTGAAGTTTTAAAAGCTGTTTTTTCTCTAGTAGTTAAAATTCGTCCTCAAAGTGATCGATCATCGATCAATGATCAATATTCTTCTACAGCTTGTACCAAAAGGGATCAACAAGGGAACCAAAAGGTAATTTAGCTAAAAAACCTATCCTATTATAAGTATAGGTACCTATACTACCTATGTAGCTAATAATTTAGATTTCCACGACCCTTTGGTACAAAACTTAGAAGAAGAATATATTGGGATGCGCGCAAGAAATTGGCCTAATGCTCAATTCTTAACATTAGCTAACATTGGGATGCGCGCAAGAAAATGGCCTAATGCTCAATTCTTGACATTAGCTAACAACAACAACTTGGTACAAAACTTTGCGTCCTCTGCGATATTTTCAGTTGTGGAACAGAAGGAGGACAAGCGCCTAGTGATAGCAGCAGAGTACATACCTTCCCCTCGAGAATCTGCCCTGTTGAAACTCCCCGAAGTAGCAGATAAGGAATGTTGCTCCCTGTGTAAGCTAGGCCTTGATATCAAACATACGGTGAGTTGAATAGAATCTAAACATGAATCTTTGTGGTAACGCAGAGAGCTTTTTCACAACTTTTGTGAGTATCACGACATTACTAGGTATAGTAAATAAGTACCTACCTCCTATACTATCTTTAATAAAAATAACTGCCCTGTTGAAACTCCCCGAAGTGGCAGATAAGGAATGTTGCTCCCTGTGTAACCTAGGCCTTGATATCAAACATACGGTGAGTTGAATAGAATCTAAACATGAATCTTTGGGATAACGCAGAGAGCTTTTTCACAACTTTTGTGAGTATCACAACATTACTAGGTACATATAGTAAATAAGTACCTACCTCCTATACTATCTTTAATAAAAATAGTATAGCTCGCTATACTGTAGTAATAGACTCTTGAGTGGAAGGTAACCACTAGGCGAGGTTAACGTCGGAGGCGTTCTGTACCACCTAACCCTTAGAGCTCTATTATTGTGGTCAAATTCTCAAATAAATGATAAAATTCCCTGCCTCGGAAGGGATCGAACCCACGCCCTCCTGTTTACCAGGCGAGCGCTTGAGTGGAAGGTAACCACTAGGCGAGGTTAACGTCGGAGGCGTTCTCTACCACCTAACCCTTAGAGCTCCATTATTGTGGTCAAATTCTCAAATAAATGATAAAATTCCCTGCCTCGGAAGGGATCGAACCCACGCCCTCCTGTTTACCAGGCGAGCGTCTTGACCACTACGCCACCGAGGCAGCCTCCTATGTTACCTATTAATTTTCATCTACTCGTTTCATCAATTTACACCGGTAATGTCACCACTGGTCGCTACTCGATCAAAGTAACTACTCAATTGTCCTCACAAGGCTGAGTACATCCCGAACTTTAAGCGCAGAGCCGAAAAAACTTCGAACCCGGGACCTCCGGAGTGCAAGCCTATAGAATTTTATTCTCACTTGAGAATTTTTTTATCGTTTAACCTTGTTGACATCCCGAACTCTAAGCGCAGAGCTGAAAAAACTTCGAACCCGGGACCTCCGGAGTGCAAGCCTATAGAATTTTATTCTCACTTGAGAATTTTTTTATCGTTTAACCTTGTTGTTTTTCTTGCGCTTTTGATTTATCTAGGCTCTTTCTTTTTGATACCTCCCCGATGTTATTCCCACGGACTGATTGTGTAATTCTGTATATTCCAACTTCAATACCGAAAAGTCTCCAGCGATAACCCTTCGTGATGAAAAGGCTGCCCTATGTGTGCCCTATTTCAGTTGGAAAGACCCTCCCCAGCAGTAGTATTTCCTCTTTGCTTTCAATACCGAAAAGTCTCCAGCGGTAACCCTTCGTGATGAAAAGGCTGCCCTATGTGTGCCCTATTTCAGTTGGAAAGACCCTCCCCAGCAGTAGTATTTCCTCTTTGCTTTATCAGCCTCAAGTCTGCAGAGTTAAAGGGCTGCCCTATCCGATATTCGAGCTAGGTAATACCGAAAAGTCTCCAGCGATAACCCTTCGTGATGAAAAGGCTGCCCTATGTGTGCCCTATTTCAGTTGGAAAAGCCCTCCCCAGCAGTAGTATTTCCTCTTTGCTTTATCAGCCTCAAGTCTGCAGAGTTAAAGGGCTGCCCTATCCGATATTCGAGCTAGGAAGTGGTGCAAGTGATTATTATTGTTGATTTTTTTCGTTATTTTTAGATTTTTTATGTTCTCGCGGACGATGAACAATCGAGTCTTGTTATGAGAAAACCAAATGCAACGTTGAGCGAAAAAACTCCATGAAACTCGATATTTTCCATCACACACGAATAAACCCTGATCGATACTGGATAATTCCTTTTCTCACGTGTAAAGTCATACAACTTGAGCCAAGTAATACAGAGATGATACAGTACACAAAAAGCACTGGTAACAAGTAACAATACAAGTTTTTCCACATTTTATGAGTTGATTTGCAAATCTCTCTACATTTTAACCGGATAGTTCTCTAAAAACACCTACACATATCGGTGGCTCAAGTTCCATGACTTTGCGGTACACAACTCCTGAAAAGAAAGGGTGTTGATTGGGAAACTAAATGCAACGTTGAGCGAAAAAAACTCCATGAAACTCGATATTTTCCATCACACACGAATAAACCCTGATTGATACTGGATAATTCCTTTTCTCACGTGTAAAGTCATACAACTTGAGCCAAGTAATACAGAGACGATACAGTACACAGAGAGCACTGGTAACAATACAAGTTTTTTCCACATTTTATGAGTTGATTTGCAAATCTCTCTACATTTTAACCGGATATAGTTCTCTAAAAACACCTACACATATCGGTGGCTCAAGTTCCATGACTTTGCGGTACACAACTCCTGAAAAGAAAGGGTGTTGATTTGTTGAACTCTGTGATGTTTTCGGTATTTTCCTACTAGAGAGTATGTAGGTACTAATCCCTACTACATACATTCCCTTATTTCAGGGTTAGGTACCAATGTACTTATGTACTATGCTGCTTTACAATATCATAGAGGAAAGCTGTTGAGTTTGGTCCAAATAACTGATGAGAGATTTACTTAGGAGGTAGACTGGAACAGCTGATTCAGGCTCTAATCCCTACTACATACATTCCCTTATTTCAGGGTTAGGTACCAATGTACTTATGTACTATGCTGCTAATATCATAGAGGAAAGCTGTTGAGTTTGGTCCAAATAACTGATGAGAGATTTACTTAGGAGGTAGACTGGAACAGCTGATTCAGGCTTGTACATATGTATAAGTTGTTTTCACCTAGACACAGGCCTATAATAAATTAGGTCCTTATCTAGCTGATGAGGATTACCAAGTCCGAAACAGCTGTCCCTGTATAACTCCACGTAGAGAAGCAATATAAATAAAGAAAATTTTATTTATTATAGATAGTATCAAAAGAACAGAATGGTAATTTATTTTCTGCGTTAAATTAAACAAAGAAATACTTATGAGTAGGTGTAAAAAAAAAAAAAAAAAAAAAAAAAAAAAATGATTCCAATTGTCACCCATCCGGATACTAACCATGCGCAACGTTGCTTAACTTCAGTAAACCATTGGAAATAAAAGGGTTGCCCTCTTAAGGTGTGTCCACATATAGTCGACCGGCCATCGATCGATGTAGACTGAACCGTCCACACTACCTCGACAACATAAATTCTCCTCTTAAATCGACGGCCGGCCGACTATGTTAGGACATTATTTGTCCTTTGTCCTAACAGCTCAGGACATTTGTCCTAACAATGTTATAGTCGACCTACACTGGCTACTTGTATACGACACTGATTAGTAAAGCATGTAGCATATGCTCTACATAGTTCTATATTGTTCATCTCGTACTCTCTATTCATTAGTAAACGAAAAGAAAAGGAAAAAAGTACAACATCTGCATCGGTGTTGTAGTGGTCAAGGTATTCGCCTGGTAAACAGGAGTTCGCGGGTTCAATCCCAGCTAAGGCATGTAATTCCATAATCTATTTGACAAAAGAGTTCGCAAGGTACAGAACAACTCCAGCGTTAACCTCACCTAATGGATACCAAATTTCAAGTCTCTAGCTCAAACCGTTCCCGAGATATTATTGAATTACGCCGAAGAGCGTCCAAAATACCGCCAACCTAAAATCATTCCTAATTTAAACAACTTGTTAATTGATAATTCTTCTTTTATTGTTTCAATTGTTAGCTTTTACTTTTTGTTATGTGTTCAAGAAGTAGTGCATTTACTGTATGTAAGTTAGACTAAGTAGTATTATGGTGATGGGTACAAGTAGCAATGACCTTGTACTATTATTACTCTTCTTCTTAGATTTGTTTGTAATTCCCAGTGTTTGGTTTGATTCCAGATTAATGCCCTCCCTTCATCACCATGATACATTAGTCTAACTTATATCTCAGTCTCATGTACTTTGGCACCATGTTGAAAGATAAAGGAACTCAAACATTTGAGGACAAATGGCCATCAATGCGTCCCATTGTACTCAAGCTATTGCAACAGGAACCAGTCTCTCAGAACGAATGGCAGAATCTGTTCTATGCAGTCCATGTTGTGTGCCTGTGGGACGAGAAAGGTCCTTCCAAAATTGTGGATGCACTCAAGGAAGATATAATGAATTTCATTAGACATGCCCAGCAAAGAGTGCTAGCCCATGAAGAAGATCAGGCTTTACTCAAAGCTTACATTCAAGAGTGGAGCAAGTTCCTAGCACAATGCAGCTACTTGCCTACACCATTCAGACAGTTGGAAACTTCCCTAGTAAACAAGAGTGTCTCTACAAGCCTCACAAACAATAATAACAAGCAAAAGATAAGTGCTGAGGAGTCCACAGTACGGGTGCTTATGTTAGATAGTTGGAACCAAAGCATTTTCAATGATATCAAACAAAGGTTGCAGGATTCTGCTATGAAGCTTGTTCAGTCAGAACGAAATGGAGAGGCATTTGATTCACAGCTTGTGATTGGTGTGCGAGAGTCTTATGTAAATTTGTGTTCAAACCCTGAAGACAAACTTCAAATTTACCGAGAACATTTTGAAAAAGCTTACATTGCTGCAACAGAATCTTTCTATACTGTAAAGGCTGCTGAGTTTCTTCAGAACAATGGAGTAGAAAGCTACATGAAATATGCAGATGCTAAGCTTCATGAGGAAGAGCTTCGTGCGTGTAAATATTTGGAATCTAGTAGTTCTGTACAACTACTCACTGACTGTTGTGTGACGGTACTTGTTAGCTCATTTAAGAATACTATCCTTGCAGAATGTCCCAAGATGATTAAAATGAACGAAACACTCAAGCTAGAGCTTATGATGAAGTTACTGGACCGAATTAAAGATGGCATCACTCCGATGTTACAAGACTTGGAAGCACATATTGTGAATGCAGGTCTAGCAGACATGATTGCCTCTGCTGATATCATTACTCAGGATTCCGAGAAATATGTTGAGAGATTACTAGAATTGTTCAATCAATTCAGTAAACTAGTCAAAGATGCTTTCAAAGATGATCCAAGATTTTTGACAGCTCGAGACAAAGCTTACAAAAATGTAGTGAATGATACAACTGTGTTCAAACTAGAACTTCCAACGAAGCAATGTACTGGGATCAAAACATTGCCGGAGTCCAAGTGTCCTGAGCTCCTTGCTAACTATTGTGATATGTTGCTAAGAAAAACTCCTCTGAGTAAACGACTCACGGCAGATGAGATAGAGTCCAAACTGAGGAATGTATTGCTGGTACTCAAGTATGTGCAGAATAAAGATGTGTTCATGAGATTTCACAAAGCACATCTAACCAGACGTCTCATCCTGGACACTTCTGCAGACTCGGAGAAAGAAGAGAACATGGTAGAGTGGTTGAGAGACGTAGGTATGCCTGCTGACTATGTGAACAAACTAGCACGTATGTTCCAAGATATAAAGGTCAGTCAAGATCTCAACTACCAGTTTAAACAATCCTACCGTGGAAGTAAAGGTAGTATAGGAGATTCGATCAACATTAAAATTTTGAATGCAGGTGCCTGGGCCAGAGGAAGTGAGAGGGTGACTGTCTCGTTACCTCTGGAATTGGAGGATTATATTCCAGAAGTAGAAGACTTCTATAAGAAAAAGCATAGTGGTAGGAAGTTACAGTGGTATCACCACATGTCTAATGGAACTATCACCTTCTCTAATGAAGTGGGCAAGTATGATCTAGATGTGACTACGTTCCAAATGGCAGTTCTGTTCGCGTGGAATGAAAGACCCCTGGATAGATTTCAGAACTTATAGAATTGTAATTTACTAGCCTTGAGAAAAAAATAATGGCGTTTTCAATCAGGCTTGGTTTTGGTCCAAGGTTTTCAAACTAAAAATTAGTGTTTCCTTTCTGTGGAACTACCACCGCTCATTCTGAGAACCACTGACTGTAGATACGAGGCAGGATGTGAGGAGAATAGGAGCAAATAGAATAGATAAAAAATATAATACAAAGTAATGATAATAGTTGACAGTTTAAGTGTACTGTCTAAAGGGAAAGAGAGGGATTCGTCCAACAAAGGGTATTTACTATTTACTGACATTGAGGAATCAATGAATGAAGGATAATGCAATAGCGTTGGGTACTTTAGCTAACTGGACGATTTTGCATTTTGTTAATCTGCTCATTTTGTTCCCCAATAACTCTTAATGTCGAGGCAGTGTGGACGGTTCAGTTGACATTGATCGACCGGTCGATTATGTGAGGACACACCTTAAGAAGTGGTAAGTTGCGATGTTGCGAAATCACATGGCACTAACAAAATCTACAGTCAAGTTGCACGCCCATTATACACGTTAAAACGTCGCCACTAGGTTTATAGATTAGCTGCTGAGTTTACAATATTGAGAATACACATACGTAGGAATGTATGTATATGGTAAGCCTCTCCAAGTCTCCACTCAATCCAGCTTGAATTGTTTATATTCTAATACTAGCTGAATTCCGTCGCTTCGCTCCGGAATCCCGCTAGTTCATCCCGAGGCATGGCCAAACTTGTGGAAAAGGCATGTATCTGATATGATATGGTTTGCATAGCAGTAAAAAATCTGGCTCTTCTTCTTATCAGACAACTTGGCATATGCACCCCATCTCCATATGATTTGAAAACAATCCTAGTATGATATTCCACGTTTAAAAGATGAATAAATTAAAATATCTTAACAGTTTTTCATTACACAAGTTGACTTTGATTTTATTTGATCAAAGTCCGAGTAAGGCCTCAAAAAGAGCAGCGGAGAGCATAGAATTTTATGTTCTCTGCTCTATGTGGTTTGAATTCGTCGCCTCTACAAGCTTGATGCTCTATGCTCTTCACTCCACACCACACTGTTTTTAGCCTAAAGAAGGAACATAGGCAATTTAACGAGCTGAATACTCAGAAATATAACCACTTAAGTACCTCTACCATGAAAGAAGGGAGAAGGGAGAAGCCATATAAAAATTGTTGACTTGTAGGTAGGTATATTCTTAGTAAAGTAATATTGCTGACTGGGAAGTTTTTTCAAAGACGATC
>NW_007377682.1:182421-204380 GCF_000475195.1 Diaphorina citri
AAGTAATTAAATAATAATTATAATAGACTCTTGAGTGGAAGGTAACCACTAGGCGAGGTTAACGTCGGAGGCGTTTTCTACCACCTAACCCTTAGAGCCCCATTATTGTGGTCAAATTCTCAAATAAATGATAAAATTCCCTGCCTCGGAAGGGATCGAACCCACGCCCTCCTGTTTACCAGGCGAGCGTCTTGACCACTACGCCACCGAGTCCTATGTTACCTATTAATTTTCATCTACTCGTTTCATCAATTTACACCGGTAATGTCACCACTGGTCGCTACTCGATCAAAGTAGCTACTCAATTGTCCTCACAAGGCTGAGTGCATCCCGAACTCTAAGCACAGAGTCGAACCCGGGACCTCCGGAGTGTAAGCCTATAGAATTTTATTCTCACTTGAGAATTTTTTTATCGTTTAACCTTGTTGAATTCCGTGTTGTATTGGGAAAAACCGACTTATCATCGGCTGTAGCAAGTGTAGTATTTAGGAGCGCGGTAGCGCTCCGCCCCGCCAAGTCAAGAAAGTTTGACCGCACTACTAGAGATTAACATTATGCTTTCAGGATGTACTGATTCTAAATCAGTTCGTTGACTCAAGAGGATGTATCATGAACAGACGAGTCAACCTTGTTGAATTCCGTGTTGTATTGGGGAAAAACCGACACATCATCGGCTGTAGCAAGTGTAGTATTTAGGAGCGCGGGAGTACTCCGCCCCGCCAAGTCAAGAAAGTTTGACCGCGCTACTAGAGATTAACATTATGCTTTCAGGATGTACTGATTCTAAATCAGTTCGTTGACTCAAGAGGATGTATCATGAACAGACGAGTCACTAAGCTATGCGGAAAACAGCAGAAGAGAATTTCCAACTTGATTAAAATGTCGCAGAGATCAGGTGAGTGCTTCTTTTTTTGTCACCCATCCGGATACTAACCATGCGCAACGTTGCTTAACTTCAGTAAACCATTGAAAATAAAAGGGTTGCCCTCTTAAGGTGTGTCCACATATAGTCGACCGGCCATCGATCGATGAGGACTGAACCGTCCACACTGCCTCGACAACATAAATTCTCCTCTTAAATCGACGGCCGGCCGACTATGTTAGGACACTATTTGTCCTTTGTCCTAACAGCTTAGGACATTTGTCCTAACAATGTTATAGTCGACCTACACTGGCTACTTGTATACGACACTGATTAGTAAAGCATGTAGCATATGCTCTGAAATATATTGGGATGCGCGCAAGAAATTGGCCTAATGCTCAATTCTTGACATTAGCTAACAACAACAACTTGGTACAAAACTTTGCGTCCTCTGCGATATTTTCAGTTGTGGAACCTTTTCTTGCGCTTTTGATTTATCTAGGCTCTTTCTTTTTGATACCTCTCCGATGTTATTCCCACGGACTGATTGTGTAATTCTGTATATCCGAGCAGATGCCCTTTGCCCTCAACCTTTGCTATTGATACAGCATAAGGAAATTTGGTCTACTCCCTGTTTTTAGTTCCCTGGCTAAATGCTGATCTACTTTTTGTTTATAGTCTCTCATCTAGACTGCTCTGATCTATTTTGTGTACCTAGTTAATATACTTACAATATTACTAGGCGGCATAGCACTTGACATTTTGTTGGGATCAGATGAACAAAACATGATGTCTGGGAGGGAAATCAAAAATGGGAAGAGATCAATAGATAGATAGGTACATAAACAAAACAAAATGTTGGTCAAGAGCCGAACATTTATTCTCTCCCACAGTCTCTGCTTCCTGTGTATTTCTTATGGAGATTTTAGCAATCAAAAATTGATCATATCTCAGGATCGGTTTAGATTTTCGCAAAATCGAAATTTTCTGAGTGGGATGCCCTTCACACTCAACCTTCACTATTGATAAAGTGTGAGAAAATTTGAACTCCCTGTTTATAGTCCCCTAGCTAGACGCTGATCTACTCTCTGATTATAGTCCCTCAGCCAGATTATAAATAATAGTTGTAAGTAATAATTACCAATGGAATAATACTAAAATTTACCCTGCTTGCAGATGGAGATCAATTTCATACCAAAGTATTTGATTATGTCTGAAGAACAGAAAGATCAAGATTTGAAAGCTATAACAGAAACAGCAGACAAATTTATTGAAAAAGTACAGAAAAAAGAACAAGAACATGATGATTTGTTGGATCAGATGATTGAAAATTATAGACTTAGCTCAGGTTTGTTGAATTAATAATAATCATCATACTGTGCAACATGAAAAGATTATTTTTCAACTACTTATCTAATTTAATTGATACCAAAGGCAATTTAAATCTAGGGCCTTGGCAAATGAGGTATGCCTGAAGGCATGTGATGTGTTCCAATTCTGCTTGACCCCTATAATTGCATATGGTCCAAGGCCAGCATACTTGCTCACTAAGAAGAGGGGAAGAAAGAAAGCTACAGTAATACCCGTCTTCACTTAAAATCTAGCATATTTAGGCTAAAATGTATATAGGATGGAGTGTACAGTGTGAAGAGTTATCAGCTTATTTGAACCTTTTTTTTTCTTATTCTTTTCCAGATGAAATGAAGACTCTCCAACTTGAATCAAATAGAATTCATGATATCAAAGAAAATCTAACAAGAGAATTAACTGAGCTTGAACTAACGGTAAAAGATGTTCGGGAAGAAATTACAACAAGGAAAAGCCAATGTGAACAAATTCAGCAAGAGATTCAAACCAAGTCAGACATGTTGAATAACTATAGTCAAGACATTGATGCTGAAAAAGCACGTAAGTTGAAATCTATATTTAGTTTTACCAAGTACCTCTACCTATAACAGGGTTACAAACACATTTTATCCTGGAATCAAGTTCAACGAGGGTGTATTAAGTATAAGTGGCATTCTATTGCTTGAGTCAAGGGTATTTTTGGTACTTGTGCAGAAGTCACATCCGTGGAATATTGCTATCAAAGGAACTGGCACAAACAAAAGCAGTGACCCGTGTTATTGTAGGGTTAGGTTAAACACAAGAAGGAGTTTTCACAATTACTTAGAGCAGTGATCAGTGTTATTATGGGGTTAGGTTAGATAAGTCACATCCGTGGAATATTGCTATCAAAGGAACTGGCACAAACAAGCAGTGACCAGTGTTATTGTAGGGTTAGGTTAAACACAAGAAGGAGTTTTCACAATTACTTAGAGCAGTGATCAGTGTTATTATGGGGTTAGGTTAGAATGGAATATTGCTATCAAAGGAACTGGCACAAACAAGCAGTGACCAGTGTTATTGTAGGGTTAGATTAAACACAAGAAGGAGTTTTCACAATTACTTAGAGCAGTGATCAGTGTTATTATGGGGTTAGGTTAGATACAAAAAGGAGCTTTTCTTTTCCACGGACATGACTTCTGCATAATTACCGTATTTTCAGTCCTATTTAAGTAGTGTAAGTAAAAAATCCTCATTGTTATTATCATTTTGGGGGTGTACCCTCTGCATAATTACCGTATTTTCAGTCCTATTTAAGTAGTGTAAGTAAAAAATCCTCATTGTTATTATCATTTTGGGGGTGTACCCTCATGAGCTCAACCAAAAAAGAAGATAATCACTAATGCTGCTTTCCTTGGATTGGAGGAGGAAGATTGAAATGTCGATACAAACATTCATTTTCATGCATTTTATGTGATCTTCCCGGGGGTCTTGAAGTCCTTCACAGCCCCCTTAGGTGACATGGACCCCAGTATTCATGGGAATTACTGATGTAGCACATACAAAGTCGAAATATGTAGGTACATACTTACTACCTTCCAAGCTGATTAGTCTGGGCCAGATATCCTTTTTTTTTTTTTTTTTTTTTTAAATTTTAAAAACAAACGTTAACAACAACAACATAATCATTAATTATACTTGGGCTAAAAACAGAGTGGAGTAAAGAGCATAGAGCTTTTTGCTCTCAATTCTATGCAGTTGGAAATTGTTGCTTCCCTCTATTGTTGGTTCTGCTCCACTCTGTTTTTTAGCCTTAGAGTGGGATTATCTGGATTGAAATATGCATAAAACATTTACTTTCATTGTGGACTATAAATAATCTTCTTCTTTGCCTTTTCCCATGTTCAGATGGGGTCAGTATTTGTCGTTGGCCTCTCAATCAGCTTTAGAGTGATTGCTTTGAGGCCAACTGATTTTGGCTAAAACAAAATTTTCTGAGTGGGATGCCCTTCACACTCAACCTTCACTATTGATAAAGCGTGAGGAAATTTGAACTTGTCTACTCCCTGTTTATAGTCCCCTAGCTAGACGCTGATCTTTTCTCTGTTTATAGTCCCTCAGCCAGACTATAAATAATAGTTGTAATAATTACCAATGGAATAATACTAAAATTTACCCTGCTTGCAGATGGAGATCAATTTCATACCAAAGTATTTGATTATGTCTGAATACAAACATTAACAACAACAGCATAATCATTAATTATACTTGGGCTAAAAACAGAGTGGAGTAAAGAGCATAGAGCTTTTTACTCTCAATTCTATGCAGTTGGAAATTGTTGCTTCCCTCTATTGTTGGTTCTGCTCCACTCTGTTTTTTAGCCTTAGAGTGGGATTATCTGTACCTATACATAGTTCTATATTGTTCATCTCGTACTCTCTATTCATTAGTATTTGACAATAGTAAACGAAAAGAAAAGAAAAAAAGTACAACATCTGCATCGGTGTTGTAGTGGTCAAGGTATTCGCCTGTAAACAGGAGTTCGCGGGTTCAATCCCAGCTAAGGCATGTAATTCCATAATCTATTTGACAAAAGAGTTCGAAAGGTACAGAACAACTCCAGCGTTAACCTCATCTAATGGATACCAAATTTCAAGTCTCTAGCTCAAACCGTTCCCGAGATATTATTGAATTACGCCGAAGAGCGTCCAAAATACCGCCAAGTGTTGCACCAATCTTATTATTGTATTAATTCTGTTTCAGGTTTATTATTCAGGAAACTCCCCAAACACAGAAAGGATGACACACAGTTCAACAGCTACTGGGATGAAAGCCTGATGAGACCTTTGTAAACTAAATACAACCATGGAAATCACGGACTTTTCACGTGGGAACATCGAGAACTTTACCTATCCAAAGAAGAGTAGATTAGATTTGCATTTATAGTAAAAAAAAAAAATGGTACAATAGTCCTACACACTGGACACCACACACAGGAATTTCGTGAGAAAAGACCCCCATTTGAATGTAATGCAATGTAGTAAAAAGTTTTCTGAAGAAATGTATTGTGTGTTTCTTTTGAATATACTTAATATTTAAATTATTCCAACTAACCTCACTTTAGTGGTTAGCAGGGTGGACTCTGGATCTGGAGGTTGGTAGTTTAAGTCCATGTCAAGTCATAAAGTTTAGCGTGGTGTATTGAGCGGATTTGAATGTAATGCAACGTAGTAAAAAGTTTTTTGAAGAAATGTATTGTGTGTTTCTTTTGAATATATTTAATATGTATTTAAATTATTCCAACCAACCTCACTGTAGTGGTTAGCAGGGTGGACTCTGGATCTGGAGGTTGGTAGTTTAAGTCCATGTCAAGTCATAAAGTTTAGCGTGGTGTATTGAGCGGGGAACAATAGTGACAAGCATTTACGCTCAACACGATTAAAATTCCTTCTTTAAATTATTCTTTTATGTGACTTATCATCGTCACGAGTAGTAAAAGGTCTAGGGCAACTTGGAATCACAACTAACGTCGCGTCAGTGCTTTTACTATTTCCGACAGTTGAATGATAACACGATATACATATGATATGGTTTGCATATAACGTCGCGTGAGTGCTTTTACTATTTCCGACAGTTGAATGATAACACGATATACATATGATATGGTTTGCATAGCAGTAAAAAATCTGGCTCTTCTTCTTATCAGACAACTTGGCATATGCACCCCATCTCCATATGATTTGGGTTTGCATAGCAGTAAAAATCTGGCTCTTCTTCTTATCAGACAACTTGGCATATGCACCCCATCTCGATATGATTTGATGAAATAGTGTGATATTCCACGTTTAAAAGATGAATAAATTAAAATATCTTAACAGTTTTTCATTACACAAGATGACTTTGATTTTATTTGATCAAAGTCCGAGTAAGGCCTCAAAAAGAGCAGCGGAGAGCATAGAATTTTATGTTCTCTGCTCTATGTGATATGATTTGAAAACAATCCTAGTATGATATTCCACGTTTAAAAGATGAATAAATTAAAATATCTTAACAGTTTTTCATTACACAAGTTGACTTTGATTTTATTTGATCAAAGTCCGAGTAAGGCCTCAAAAAGAGCAGCGGAGAGCATAGAATTTTATGTTCTCTGCTCTATGTGGTTTGAATTCGTCGCCTCTACAAGCTTGATGCTCTATGCTCTTCACTCCACACCACACTGTTTTTAGCCTAAAGAAGGAACATAGGCAATTTAACGAGCAGAATACTCAGAAATATAACCACTTAAGTACCTCTACCATGAAAGAATGGAGAAGCCATATAAAAATTGTTAACTTGTGGTATATTCTTAGTAAAGTAATATTGCTGACTGGGAAGTTTATTCAAAGACGATCCTGTTGAGAATGGACAAAGAGACCTATCAGTGGGCAGCGTTTCGTAATGGATTTTTTTTCATCAGGTAGTATGTGTGAATTATCGAATATCTTTTTGAAATTTTGACCTTCTCTAGATTTGCCATAACGGGATTTCAGAACTACCAAAGGTTTTCAACCTAAAAATTAGTGTTTCCTTTCTGTGGAACTACCACCGCTCATTCTGAGAACCACTGACTGAAGATACGAGGCAGGATGTGAGGAGAATAGGAGCAAATAGAATAGATAAAAAATATAATACAAAGTAATAATAATAGTTGACAGTTTAAGTATACTGTCTAAAGGGGAAGAGAGGGATTCGTCCAACAAAGGGTATTTACTGACATTGAGGAATCAATGAATGAAGGATAATGCAATAGCGTTGGGTACTTTAGCTAACTGGACGATTTTGCATTTTGTTATATACATAGAATTGTAATTTACTAGCCTTGAGAAAAAAAAAATTATGGTGTTTTCAATCAGGCTTGGTTTTGGTCCAAGGTTTTCAACCTAAAAATTAGTGTTTCCTTTCTGTGGACGGTTCAGATATTGATCGACCGTTCGATTAAGTGAGGACGATTAATTAAGTATCAGGGTTAAGAAGTGGTAAGTTGCGATATTGCGAAATCACACTAACAAAATCTACAGTCAAGTTGCACGCCCATTATACACGTTAAAACTTCGCCACTAGGTTTATAGATTAGCTGATGAGTTTACAATACTGAGAATACACATACGTAGGAATGTATATGGTAAATGGTAAGCCTCTCCAAGTCTCCACTCAATCCAGCTTGCGGCTTCGGCTGTTCCTTTTACTCTCTTGTCTTTTCGAGCATAACTTGCAGTGTGGAGATCTTTGAAGTACAAACGAAAATAAGGGAGGGCGCGGGGTCTGAAATAGGCTATTTCAAGAGCCCATTACTTGGACTGATGGACTCACTATCAGGCATCAGGTAGACCTGACAGGCCGACCTGATCAGGTTTACCTGACAGTGAGTGGCTGGCCATTACGTGATATTTACTTTATTTTTCTTGCGCTTTTGATTTATCTAGGCTCTTTCTTTTTGATACCTCTCCGATGTTATTCCCACGGACTGATTGTGTAATTCTGTATAGCCGGCTTCGGCTGTTCCTTTTACTCTCTTGTCTTTCCGAGCATAACTTGCAGTGTGGAGATCTTTGAAGTACAAACGAAAATAAGAGAGGGCGCGGGGTCTGAAATAAGCTATTTCAAGAGCCCATTACTTGGACTCACTATCAGGCATCAGGTAGAACTGACAGGCCGACCTGATCAGGTTTACCTGACAGTGAGTGGCTGGCCTTAAGCTAGGCCAAACAAAAGATAGCATTAGTATTACGTGATATTTACTTTACTTTTCTTGCTTCTTAATGTCGAGGCAGTGTGGACGGTTCAGCTGACATTGATCGACCGGTCGATTATGTGAGGACACACCTTAAGAAGTGGTAAGTTGCGATGTTGCGAAATCACATGACACTAACAAAATCTACAGTCAAGTTGCACGCCCATTATACACGTTAAAACGTCGCCACTAGGTTTATAGATTAGCTGATGAGTTTACAATACTGAGAATACACATACGTAGGAATGTATATGGTAAGCCTCTCCAAGTCTCTACTCAATCCAGCTTGCGGCTTCGGCTGTTCCTTTTACTCTCTTGTCTTTTCGAGCATAACTGCATAACTTGGAGTGTGGAGATCTTTGAAGTACAAACGAAAATAAGAGAGGGCGCGGGGTCTGAAATGAGCTATTTCAAGAGCCCATTATACTTGGACTCACTATCAGGCATCAGGTAGACCTGACAGGCCGACCTGATCAGGTTTACCTGACAGTGAGTGGCTGGCCATTACGTGATATTTACTTTATTTTTCTTGCGCTTTTGATTTATCTAGGCTCTTTCTTTTTGATACCTCTCCGATGTTATTCCCACGGACTGATTGTGTAATTCTGTATATTCCAACTTTAATACCGAAAAGTCTCCAGCGGTAACCCTTCGTGATGAAAAGGCTGCCCTATGTGTGCCCTATTTCAGTTGGAAAAGCCCTCCCCAGCAGTAGTATTTCCTCTTTGCTTTATCAGCCTCAAGTCTGCAGAGTTAAAGGGCTGCCCTATCCGATATTCGAGCTAGGAAGTGGTGCAAGTGATTATTATTGTTGATTTTTTTCGTTATTTTTAGATTTTTTATGTTCTCGCGGACGATGAACAATCGAGTCTTGTTATGGGGAAACTAAATGCAACGTTGAGCGAAAAAAACTCCATGAAACTCGATATTTTCCATCACACACGAATAAACCCTGATTGATACTGGATAATTCCTTTTCTCACGTGTAAAGTCATACAACTTGAGCCAAGTAATACAGAGATGATACAGTACACAAAAAGCACTGGTAACAAGTAACAATACAAGTTTTTCCACATTTTATGAGTTGATTTGCAAATCTCTCTACATTTTAACCGGATAGTTCTCTAAAAACACCTACACATATCGGTGGCTCAAGTTCCATGACTTTGCGGTACACAACTCCTGAAAAGAAAGGGTGTTGATTTGTTGAACTCTGTGATGTTTTCGGTATTTTCCTACTAGAGAGTATGTACTAATCCCTACTACATACATTCCCTTATTTCAGGGTTAGGTACCAATGTACTTATGTACTATGCTGCTTTACAATATCATAGAGGAAAGCTGTTGAGTTTGGTCCAAATAACTGATGAGAGATTTACTTAGGAGGTAGACTGGAACAGCTGATTCAGGCTTGTACATATGTATAAGTTGTTTTCACCTAGACACAGGCCTATAATAAATTAGGTCCTTATCTAGCTGATGAGGATTACCAAGTCCGAAACAGCTGTCCCTGTATAACTCCACGTAGAGAAGCAATATAAATAAAGAAAATTTTATTTATTATAGATAGTATCAAAAGAACAGAATGGTAATTTATTTTCTGCGTTAAATTAAACAAAGAAATACTTATGCAACAACTTGGTACAAAACTTTGCGTCCTCTGCGATATTTTCAGTTGTGGAACAGAAGGAGGACAAGCGCCTAGTGATAGCAGCAGAGTACATACCTTCCCCTCGAGAATCTGCCCTGTTGAAACTCCCCGAAGTAGCAGATAAGGAATGTTGCTCCCTGTGTAAGCTAGGCCTTGATATCAAACATACGGTGAGTTGAATAGAATCTAAACATGAATCTTTGTGGTAACGCAGAGAGCTTTTTCACAACTTTTGTGAGTATCACAACATTACTAGGTATAGTAAATAAGTACCTACCTCCTATACTATCTTTGATAAAAATAGTATAGCTCGCAATACTGTAGTAATAGACTCTTGAGTGGAAGGTAACCACTAGGCGAGGTTAACGTCGGAGGCGTTCTCTACCACCTAACCCTTAGAGCTCCAAGAAAAAAAATGGAAGACTAGGGAGTAATGGAAAAGTGTTACAAAGTTATTATTTTTCCTGCTCTGTTCTGATTTCGCTCAACAGAGTTTACATAAATGATAAAATTCCCTGCCTCGGAAGGGATCGAACCCACGCCCTCCTGTTTACCAGGCGAGCGTCTTGACCACTACGCCACCGAGTCATTTATTATCTCATAAAGTAAGAAGGTATTAGGTTAAGGTGCCTACTCGTGTATTCACAAAGTACGTAGTACCTACATACGTACAAGTACCTACCTAAAAAGAAAAAAAAAATGGAAGACTAGGGAGTAATGGAAAAGTGTTACAAAGTTATTATTTTTCCTGCTCTGTTCTGATTTCGCTCAACAGAGTTTGTTAATTACTTTTACTTCATAATCTACCTAAATGGCAATAATACTCGTATATTAATAGAATACAAAATTTTGTACTAACACAAATCTCAACCAACCATTAAATTATTTTCCTAATTGTTAAATTTCATCATACTTGGTTGACTATACAATGAATTGATGGCGATGACTAGGTACTAGGTACCTACAAGAAGATAAATACATTTTTATCTACTAACCACTGGTTTGATACGAAAATTACTGAAGAGTAAAATCGTAAAAACCGCAAAATACATATCGACAAATCCTCAGTAAAATTGGAATTTGTTTGAGTAGAAGTGTTTTGTCAATCTCAAATTCAAATGCTAATACTTAAGAGCAATAATAAAAAATAAAACTAAGAAAACCGTAAACAAAATGTATTATTTATAAAATATACCTAACCCGTCAATGCGTAAATCTTAGAAGGATACATTGTTGAAATTGACACAGATGTATAAAAAAAGGTTGTAAAAATGAGAAAAATAATGCTGATATGTAAGTTACATCTATTTACTTAGATTAATATGAGTTTGTTCATTATAAATAGGGAGATATTTTGTGGTTATGGCACGAAACAGGTCTGCCATATACTTCGACAAACGTACAAAAATCCCCTGCAAAAAGTATAAAGGTATGAAAAGCAATATTTAACTTATCAATACAACATATTATTATAAATTATAAGCATTAAACTCAATTTTCCTCAATTGGTTGGGTTTTTACGTCTCATCTAATGGAATTAATGCGCCACATTTGTGTGTAAACCTTATCAAGATCTTACGGATTTCAGCAAGATTAGGTAGGTACCTACGGTGAACCATCATTCAAGTAGGTACCTACTACCTACGTTTTTCTAAAGACGTATATTTTGTTTTTAAAAATTTTCCTGGCACTGTAGACTGTAGGTACCTACCATATTCGGATTAAAAACAATCTTTCCTAATATAATACTTGTGTAGATTACTTACTAAATTTTGTCATATCAGTCTTATAAAATAATACCCAACTACCTACTTGGTAGTTCAAGCAGTACAAGTCAAGGACATTCACCAGCCACAAGAACCAATTTATTAGTGACTAGTTTTTTTTTTTTTATATACGTACAGGTACTTCCCTACCTAATTACTTGTGAATCAATCCACTTTTCACTCCATAGGGTTGAGAAACGGAAAGAGATATGAAGGGAGAGTGTAAAAGTACCAATATACGTACAGGTACTTCTCTACCTAATTACTTGTGAATCAATCCACTTTTCACTCCATAGGGTTGAGAAACGGAAAGAGATATGAAGGGAGAGTGTAAAAGTACCAAAACTAAAGTTTACAATTTTAGGTAACAGTAAGTACCTAGCAGAGATGTGCGAACCGCAAAATGCAAAATGGAAAATGCAAAATGTAAAATGTACATTTACATTTTACATTTCAAATTGGTTTTATAGGTATCTACTTGTAAGTGTTACAATTGTTACATACCTACCTTTTCCCCCTAAGCAGGGTTTATACGCTTTTCCCGGAATGAGTATCTACTTGTAAGTGTTACAATTGTTACATACCTACCTTTTCCCCCTAAGCAGGGTTTATACGCTTTTCCCGGAATGAAATTCCATGACTTTTCCAGAAAATTTTCATGCGTTTTCCAGAAAATTAGGAGGCGGAAGTACTTAAAAATCAGCAAGATTACCCCTTCATTTAAATAAAATGTGCAATATGCAGAACGTCAAGGAATATGAGTGCGCCGTAGGCCGTTTTTCGGAAAAAAACTTGATCTTTAATTTAAACATTTTTAATTTTTGACCGGGTGGCAAATTCCATGACTTTTCCAGGTTTTCTTTAAATTTTCACGATTTTCCATGACTATTCCATGTATTTTTAATTTTTGACCGGGTGGCAAATTCCATGACTTTTCCAGGTTTTCTTTAAATTTTCACGATTTTCCATGACTATTCCATGACTACTTGATCTTTAATTTAAACATTTTTAATTTTTGACCGGGTGGCAAATTCCATGACTTTTCCATGTTTTCTTTAAATTTTCACGATTTTCCATGACTATTCCATGACTTTTTGGCCGATTTTCAGATTCCATGACTTTTCCAGGTTTTCCAGTTTTTCGAGGTCGCGTATAAACCCTACTAAGGATCAACAAAAGAAATCATAATATACCGAGTGCCCTGGGTAACTTGAAGTCCTTCATGATAATGTGTAAGTCTTCCAGGGTGCATTAACATCCAGCCCATTCTGGTAGCTGTTACATTACAGTTGTACCGAATAAATCGGCAACCCCCACCTTCATAATCTACTCCAACTTGATTCAAAGCAATATTGATTGTATAAGTAGAAGAGTCATGATGAGGTCTCAATGATGGTTGTTCATCTGGCCTATAACGTACGACAAAACTCATTGGAGCTCTGACAGGTTCATGATGATATCCAATAAATTCACGTTCTTGTAATGGCACAACATATTTGCGTAAGAATTCAGCCCATACACCAGCCAGACCAACTTGTTTCATGTGAATATCTCGTGTAGGCACTGCTTCATATCCAGTTTCCAAACGTTTGTCATTGTTTGTTCCATCAGACCATTGACCATATGCTTCCATAATCTGAACAAATTCATGACAGAATTTTTCTGTTACAATTGGAAACCAGAACACATCAGGACAGGGTTGATTATTGACTGTGTCTGGCAACAAACTTTTTTGATATTCAGGATGGATGTAGCGCAAGTCCCAGTCCAAAGGATTACGGATAAGCTCATAAACCTCTGGATTAGTTTTCTGGGGATCAAAGTTCTCACTATCAACCAGATGCCCATACTCTTGAGTACTGTCAATCTTCAAATGAATGCCTTTGTTCCTTAGGTTTGTACAGAAAGCCATGTCATAATCCATAGAGTTGAGAGTGTAAATGGTTTTTATATTAGTAGCTTTAATAACTGAGGTCTTCATAAGATAACAATTAGTGATATAAGGAACATTCCATATACCTTTACCTCCCTGGTCTCCATTTATGATATTCATGTAATCAAATGACCTAGCATAGAAACCATCAGCATTTAAAGCACCCCAGAAGTTGGACCATGCTTTGAATGGTCTTACCAAGAGAGGAGCAATCAAGGATTCATTCCTGTTGACCAAATATTTAAGCACATCAGGATTATCTAGATGAGAATCACTGTCCACATAAAAGTAAAAGTCTACACCTTTGTGAAGACTATTTTCCACTGCAAGGTTCCTTGCTTCCTTGGAATTTACTGTGGAGTTGTGAGCAATGTATTTGACATTTTTAAACATGGTTTTAAAATTATGGATATAATCATCAAATAATGGAGCATGGTATTCCTGATTGTTGTACACAAACATGGATATTTTCTTAGCTGGATAGTTTAAGTTAGCTATTTTATTTAGGAATTCTTCCAGGAAAGCAGTTGGTTTATCAATAAACACTGAGATCAGCACTGATGGAAACTGGTCTGGTTTTAAGGAATCCAGATGTTTTATTAAATTACACCTTGTACAACCTGAAGTTTTCCAAGATTTTGCAAGATAATTTCCAAATGAATTCAATTCTATCTTGGATTTACCATTTCCATGGATAATAACTGGGTTTGTATTGTACTTGGTATTTGTCAAATGCACAAATTCATCAAGATCAAAATTCAATTTGATATCTTCAAGAGAGCCATACAAGTTTTGAAATAAATTTGCCAAAGTATCTAGCACAATTTTATGCTTTGTACGTAGAGTTTCATCCAAGAAAAGAAGAGCATAGTATAACTGGTCATCTTCTTCATTTTTAATTGACCTATTAGATATTAACTCTTTGATATCCTTGGCGTAACCAATGAAACCTCCTGAGTTCAAATACCTATAGCCTGAACCAACAGCAGGGTATTTATCATATAAACTTGTATCAGGCCAACACAACCTCTCTGCACCAAATACAATGTTAGCATCAAATGTGTTGAACCTTTCAAGAATATCATTAACACCTCCATCAATAATGACATCATAGCTATCAGTGACTAGGATAATCATATCATCTGTAATGTCCATCTCGTCCAATTCATTTTTCAGTAAGTTAACTTTGTAACCACCTCCTAGAGAAGACATGTCTCCCCCTAGCCATGGCTGGTGCAGACCAAGGGTTTTGACCTGCAATTTATTTACTTCTGCTGATTGTATAAATCTCTTGTAACCATCAGTTTCATTGCTAGCTACAGTGATAACTAGGAACTTGTCTTCATCAATATTTTTGACTTTATTACAGTGAACAGAGATAAAAAATACAACACAAGATAAAATCAGACAGTTCAAATGTAAATTTGAAAGCATTTTGCTGTAGGTACTTACAGAGGTAAAGAAACTCTAATCAACTTTAAGCTCCACACATCATAGTTGGGAAAAGATGAAGGTGTAAAACACTAAACAACACTTGAGTTGGTGGGTACCTACTTAAATAAATTTATGAATAAAAATAATTAAAATTGATTAAAAAGTTTTAAAACGCGAAACCCTCTCGCATCTCGCTCCTAAATTTACTAATCTGATTTGTGATTTCTGTATTTCTGATACATAAATCTGAAATCTGAATTTCTGACTGATAAAAAAATTAAAAAATTAAATAAAATGAGATTACAGTGTTGCCAAACTGCCACATACTTTAATTTATGCTCTTTGATAAACCTTAGGCCCGCCATACACGTTCGCTGTGTATTTGTGTAAGCACGTATAATTGTTTTGAAGTTATATGTTCTATGTTCGTAATTACATATTACCGAAGTATATCCTATTTTAAAGTCCATTTTCCTCTCATAAAAACACCTTTCATTTGGTTTTAGTAGAACTGCTTAAGGTCATTCCTAAAACGTTTATAAGTACATGAATGTACTCGTATTCCTGATGATTTTTTTTTTAACCTAATTTTAATTAAAATCATTGTAAAAAGAAACAATTACCAATTAATAGATTTATCCTATTTTAAGATATCATTTTTAATCATTATATTTTTTATTCTTTCTTTTGAGGGTTGTGCTTTTAGGTTCAAGGTAAAATACGTTTAAAGTAAAAATCATAATATAACTCTGAGAGTCTGAGGACTAGTACTGTGAGAAGAATGTCAATATTCACAGTTCCTCTTGTTGTTTAACCTGTATCACTAAGCTGAGATGAGAGCTCAGATGTTGATATAGGATGAAGAAGCTCTGGAATTATCTATCAGGACTGTTGACTTTTGACTAAGGGATTCAAGCCAATGCCTTCAAGCAATAAAACAAAGTCCAACCCAGCATGCAAAAAAATATTTAACGTCAGCGATTCTGAATACCTGTTTCTATTTTCTAAGCAATGTTAGTAATTTTGTCATTTACTGAAATATCTCCTCTTTGTTTTCCAGTGCTTGATATCAAATCATCTCCTGCTATGGAACCAGATTTATTTGAAACTATTCAAGATACATTTCACAAATTTCAAGATACCCAGGGACTCCTTGCTTTTCTTCATAAAATGTATATCAAATAAAACAATTGTATATTGTGCAAGTTCCTTATTGTGTAATAGCTAAGATAACCTACTTGAGAAGGAACAAGAACCAGGTAAGTATATATACTGTGTATTTGTGTAAGCACGTATAATTGTTTTGAAGTTATATGTTCTATGTTCGTAATTACATATTACCGAAGTATATCCTATTTTAAAGTCCATTTTCCTCTCATAAAAACACCTTTCATTTGGTTTTAGTAGAACTGCTTAAGGTCATTCCTAAAACGTTTATAAGTACATGAATGTACTCGTATTCCTGATTTTTTTTTTTTTTTTTTTTTTAAGAGGTTTGACAGAGGGAACTTTAACTGCTATGGTCTTATCGTCCCGAAATCGAGGAGAGAAGGAAGACAGGATAGGAGAAAGCCAGCCGTTCCGAGAACGAACATTATCCCATCAGGATAAAATCCGCCCCGGGCGGGAATCGAACCCGCGGCCTAGCGCTTACAAGGCAGACGCGCTACCAACTAAGCTAACTAGGCTGGCATTAATCATTATTCTAGCGAAAACTGCGAAAATCTAGCGAAATTTTCGCGCCAGATTTTGAATCCAGACATTTGGCAACATTGCAAGTTGCAAGATGTAAACAAAATTCAAAAAAATCAAAATAACGAAAAAAAATAAAATTGTGTTGAGCAACTCAACTTTCTTACTTTCTTTTGTTAGTTTTGTTACAATTTTTACTTTTTGAGTTTTTGACCGAGATAAATTGTTATTAAAGCTTTAAAGCCGTCTGAAAAATTACTCATCTTGAATCTCAACTTCATTGATGTTAAGGTAAAGCCCGTAGGTATAATATATTGGTTGAGCCTTAGAAGGAACAGCTCCTAAACCTTACCTATAGGTACAAATGCCACTAAAAATGAATGTCAGTACTTGTGTAGATATGCATATTTCTATGCCCTAAAAATCTAAAAAAAAGGCAATTTGGTGGGTGTGTAGGGATAGGTTTAAAGTTTGCAAATGGTCAGAGCTACCTAGGTAACTATGCAGAAGTCATGTCTGTGGAAAAGAAAAGCTCCTCTTTGTATTTAGCGTAACCCTCTAATAACACTAATCACTGCTCTAATTGTGAAAACTCCTTGCATTTAACCTAACCCTATAATAACACTGGTCACTGCTTGTTTGTGCCAAAGTCTGATAAGATATAAGTAATACTACTTGAGGATTTACACTTACTTGTTTGTTCAGTAACGGATCTTGCAGTGTTGCAAAACATTTCCGATAGACGGGTCTGAAGAAAGCAGAACAACTCTCAATACTTTTCTCCACGGAATCTTTCATTTCTTTGGGATCAACCGTGGATGTGTTTTCGAAGAGACTCCCTGTGAAACCAAACAGTGAAAACGTCAATTATCCTTATCTAGTGAAGTAATGATCGAGAGAGTCAATATTTTAGTGGATGTGCCATAAGTATATTGGTGTTTTCAATGCTGACAGAACCTCCCTTTATATCTATACTTAACTCGTTTTTATTTGCATGGCAAATAAATAAAATAGGTACAAAACTTACATTCGAGCAAATACACCATATATGCCAAATTACTGGAAGATAGCGATGCACTCAACAGTTTGGAAACTAATATATAAATCAAACTGTCCAGGCTTGATTTGAATAGAGTGAGAATTGTGAACACCAGCCGTAACACTGATCCTGACAGCTTGAAGCTTTTCATGCCTGAAAAATCAAAGACGTTTTTGTTACCATCTGAAGAAACTAGATGATAAATCCTCTAAAATATTAATTAGGATCTGCACCAAAATTGCCCTTCAATACAATAGGTATTTTCTTTAACTTTACTATAAGATCGCTTTAGCGAACAGATATAACTGTCATTATACTCACCAATAAATAGCAAACACTTGGTTGGTCCATCAAACACTCTGGTCACTGCAGATGTATCAAACTCTTAGGATCTGCACCGAAATCGCCCTTCAATACAATAGGTATTTTCTTTAACCTTACTATACGATCGCTTTAGCGATCAGATATAACTGTCATTATACTCACCAATAAATAGCAAACACTTGGTTGGTCCATCAAACACTCTGGTCACTGCAGATGTATCAAACTCGATCGCTTTAGCGATCAAATATAACTGTCATTATACTCACCAATAAATAGCAAACACTTGGTTGGTCCATCAAACACTCTGGTCACTGCAGATGTATCAAACTGTAGCCCAATGTTATCAATATTTTCATCTCGTTCTGGCAAGTCCAAATTGTTACCAAATACTTTACTTTTCATGTTAACCACATGGCGTGGTTTCAATTCTTCACTGATATCTTTCCATTCAATTTTACTCGCTTTCGTTTTTGTAGACTCGAGAAAATTTCGTATGAAAAATTCCAAATGTTGACCTCGCTCTTTCTTCAAGCTGATAGCTGGAACTGACTTCTTAAACAATCTGCTCAAAGCAAACTGTTCTACTTCAAATGTAGGTGCCTTGAGAAATGCGCACACTTCGTTTTTGTAGACTCGAGAAAATTCCGTATGAAAAATTCCAAATGTTGACCTCGCTCTTTCTTTAAGCTGATAGCTGGAACTGACTTCTTAAACAATCTGCTCAAAGCAAACTGTTCTACTTCAAATGTAGGTGCCTTGAGAAATGCGCACAGTAAATCCGAGCCTGTAAGCATGAAGAGCAGATGGAAATGGTTTAAAACTTTAAAACAAAAAGTCGTTGAAGATAAGGTATTAACCTGAGGCCTAAGGCCGACTGGCTAATTTAATAATAAATTATATCTAGGTAGGTATGTAAAGTCTACTGTTCTGTTTTTTTATCTCACCTTTAAGTACTGGTTTACATAGAAGACTTCGAAGATAATTTTCATAAACTCTACTATCCTTTATCTCACCTTTAAGTACTGGTTTACATAGAAGACTTCGAAGATAATTTTCATAAACTCTACTATCCTCAGGGCAGGGGGTTAACAATTTCTTCTGTGGCAACTGAACATCTGGAAAACTTCCATGAAATTCCGTCAATTTGGACTCCAAGGTGTAGAAATCATTTATTTTACGAAACACACTCCACTCAGAGTCGGGATCATTGGAGGGCAAGTCCGTGCGAACTACCTTGACAGTGAAATTTGGGTTTGATTTCACTCGCGAATTAAAAACTGACACTTTCCATTTGGATAGGTCTCGTATAGTTTCAGACTCCTTGACAGATTCGGCAATTTCTACCTCAATTTCTGGCTGTACATAATCTGCAAAGTCTTTTTGTCCTTCAAGAACAAGGTTGGGTTTCAAAACGCCAGTTATTTTTTGCAATTTATTACCAAGTTTTGCAACAGGACCTTCAGGACTTTTCTTTCTTTTTAACGGGCGCAATTTCTACCTCAACTTCTGGCTGTACATAATCTGCAAAGTCTTTTTGTCCTTCAAGAACAACGTTGGGTTTCAAAACGCCAGTTATTTTTTGCAATTTATTACCAAGTTTTGCAACAGGACCTTCAGGACTTTTCTTTCTTTTTAACGGGGAATCAAGAGACTCTGGTGAACTAAGACCTGATGTTGTATTAGAGGATGCTATCTTGGGACCACATATATAGTTGAAAAATTCTTCGCTCTTGTGAAAGTTTCCAACATGCAAATGTTCCAGTTTATTATATGCATATTCATATGCTTTGAATAAGAATAGTTGAAAAATTCTTCGCTCTTGTGAAAGTTTCCAACATGCAAATGTTCAAGCTTATTATATGCATATTCATATGCTTTGAATAAGGGCGGAGACGTGCGTAGCTTACTCACATCTTTGGAGAGAATTTTACGCAACTCTTGGCCTAGCTTTGGGTCAAACTCAATACAGTCGGGGGAATGCGTTTGAATAAGGGCGGAGAGGTGCGTAGCTTACTCACATCTTTGGAGAGAATTTTACGCAACTCTTGGCCTAGCTTTGGGTCAAACTCAATACAGTCGGGGGAATGCGCACTGAAGTAAATGGAATAAATGTCCCATGCATCTTTGTATAATATATCCAAATCTTCTGGACTAAGATCAGGTGCTAGCATTCTTGAATTGAACTCTTCAATATCTAGACAGAATTGCAACACATTTATATCAGACTGAGATTTTAAGTATTGCATGAATGCATACAAGAGGTTTTGATCTTTGAGAATTGTTTCCAAATTAGGATGCCATAGGTCAGATATATTTTCAGTTTTTGGTGCGAAATTTTCAAGGAATTTAACATTTTGATTAGTGTTTTCAACTTCTTTAGTGATGGTTGGTGTTGGCTCTTGGTCAATCCTTTTTAAAGCCTCAGCATTTGACCTACCTGCATGAATGCATACAAGAGGTTTTGATCTTTGAGAATGGTTTCCAATTTAGGATGCCATAGGTCAGATATATTTTCAGTTTTTGGTGCGAAATTTTCAAGGAATTTGACATTTTGATTAGTGTTTTCAACTTCTTTAGTGATGGTTGGTGTTGGCTCTTGGTCAATCCTTTTTAAAGCCTCAGCATTTGACCTACGTGCATTTTCCATTGGTTCGTGTTGATTTTGTTTCATTTCTGATTCATCACTTGCAATTTGTGTTTCTGTTCCTTTGTTTGCATCATTGTTATGCAAAGGTGATATAACTTTGTTTTCAATATCGTTCTTTTCTACAACCAAAACAGAGTTTTCTTTTTCACTACCACTATCTGGTTGACATTTCGGCGACAATAAATAAAAGAGGAATGTATTTAGTACAGTGGGATCTGCCGCTGCATCTGATAGTGGCAATAATATCCAGCCAGAGAGAAGTTCCTGATTGAGAAGGTAAAATGTTCTACAGTTGTTGCATGATGATGGCAACAGGGTAGGTAAGAGTTGCCGTGTTATGCACCTCAGATAATCTAGCTCAACATTTCTATTACTCAATGCAAAGTGCCAATTGATTTTAATATCTTTGGACTTTTCCACTGTATTTAAATGCTTTGTACACAGAGGGAATATTCGGTAGAGGATAAAGTTGGTTAAATTTACTTTCTGAATACGATGTATGATGATACAGTGGAGAACTTTTTGAACTTTCGTGCGAAAGGTGAAAGCTCTTTATTTCATTCCACAGGATGGTCAATACAGGGATTTCCAACTGGCAGCCCACGAGCAGTTGTAGATCGACATTGATCGATGGTCGATCGACAGCTGGTCGACTTTGTTGGGCACACCTTTAAAGCTCATCACCTCATCAGTCATCAAATACTTAGGGCAATCTGGAAGTGAATAAATTGAGTCCTAGAACGGCTGACACCGCGACCGCCCCTGATGAAAACGCTTACCGGTCAAATGGTCGCATGATCATTTGTGCCCCTCTCCCTCTTTCTGAGCACTTCCCATACTCTCTGGTCTACCCCCTCTTTCTGGGCACGTCCCCCACTTTTTCTCTGAATAAGCTCGCAGTCGCGTATCGTGACATTTTGAAAAGGGGAAGCTAATAAAGTTTATTAAAGAAAAAGGAAAGCTAATAATTAAATAAACCCATACACACTAGTAGGTACCTAGTATCCACACAGTATCTGCAGATGGTTTTGAATGCAGGTTGAATACTTACTTTCTTGACTCTTTTGGTGAGTGGGTAAGGGATTGGTCGAGAAAGGGAAGCGGTAAGGGGAAGGGAACTGACAACCACCCCAACATGGATTCTTTTTTTTTGTGCTTACATTTTCCATAGCTTGATTAATATCTCTTGGTATGGTAAGATCTTCCCATGGTTTAGTACTGTGTGTAGGACTTTGTTCTCGTACACAATTGACATCTCCACATACTTTGCACCCAGGGTCACTGGTGTTTTGCCTTATGAGTTGTTTTCTCTTGTGATGTTCCTCGACACCTTCATAATTTGAAAAGGACCAATTTTTTGACAAAATCTTGGTTAAATCTGGTAAGGTAAAATTATAACTGAAACAATAAAATTATTCATTGCATTAAATAAGTATTTACCTATTTCATTAACATAGGTACAAGACAAAATGTGAAATTATTGCATTTAACTACTTACTTGAATTTTAAAAAAAA
>NW_007377682.1:204716-210473 GCF_000475195.1 Diaphorina citri
CAGTCGTTCCGAGAACTAACCTTATTTGCTTAGGATAAAATCCGCCCCGGGCGGGAATCGAACCCAAGGCTTAGTGCTTACGAGGCAGACGCGCTACCTTCCAAGCTAACTAGGCTGGCCAAACAGGGTTTCCTCTAAAATAGAGGATTCAAGTTTCTCTCTGTGTAAGACATTGCGTTTAATGACCTCAGTGGCCTCTGACATTATTTGGATCAAATACATATTTGGACACGAATAATTAAGCTCACTTTTTTAGAACAAACCCTTTGGTTGTCATGGAAACGTGTACACGTAAACAAATGAGTAAAAGTCTTCTGAATGAAAAAAAAAAAAAAAAAAAAATGATGAATAAACACGTCAAACTATAGTCGGCCGGTCTATAGAGTCCAATAGGGTTAAAAGAAAGACACGGTGAGGTTAATGGCTTCGTTCTCGGAACGGCTGGTCCTCCTATCCTGTCCTCAGGTTGTTAGGTAAGTTTAAGTTGTAATTGAGTAGGTGTTTGTTATCTAGGTACGAGTACCTATATAGTCCAATCATTGATTAATTTCTATTTGTCATACCTACTGAGAGATTCTGACGTGAGTTTGTGAAGATTCATCTTGAAAAGAAGAACAACAGTTCACCAGTAACTTGTATACTCTTCATAGTTGGCACGGCTGTTCAAATGAAAAAGAAGAACATCAGTAACTTATACCCTTCAAGTCTTCAACAGAGGTAATTTCTGTTTGGTAACCCACAGATCCTATATAGCGTTTTCAAAAAGGGATTTTACCAGTCATTCGGCAACAAGATTCTTTCCTCCTCATATCCACCTCTCTTAGAAATGAGAGATATATATGTATGTAGGTACAAAAGTACTGATATTGTGTATGTGTAAGTACCACTGATACCGTTTTAACGACACCCTGTATGAAATTATGCAGAACTTTAGTCAGGGGCAAACGAGGAGAAATATCAAGTTTTTCCGAAAAACGGCCTGCAGCGCACTCTCCCTCATGTATTCCTTGATATACATTCTGCATATTGCATATTTTATTTAAATAAAGGGGTAATCTTGCAGATTTTTAAGTACCTCCGCCCTCTAATTTTCTGGAAAAGTCATGGAATTTCATTCTGGGAAAAGCGTATAAACCCTGACAAGGTACGAAGAACCAACTCCACCATGCCCACATAACATAACCAAATTAAATTAGCCTTAGGTGTAGCAATCCCGCTAGAACCCGGATTGCACAACCCCAAAATAATCCTAGGTTTGAAAAAGTCGGATTCTATCCAGCTTCTAGCAGGATAATAAAATTCAGTTAATATAAATATTCAACACCTAACAATTTGATGGGAGAATTAATAAAATAAAGTAAGGCCTTGAAGTCTGAAATTAACTCGTCTTGTATTTACTGTAAACTCGTATTTACTTGTATTTACTGTAGATACCTGAGGTATTTATAGGTACGACTAGTGGAGGTGGGGCTCCCACCGAAGTTGTAAATAGGTCATAATTACATAATAGATATTAGGTATCACCTATTAGGCACAATTTTGTTTTCTTTATTTATTTTTTCTTCCTGAAGTACCTACTCTTATGTAGGTAGGTACCTTATATCTAGGGCCTAGACCACATAGGTAACTTACTTACGTAGGTACAAAAGTTCCTTGGGTTTGAACTTTGACTTTTCTTCTTAAGGATAGCAATATTATCTATAATTTCGGGAGATAGCTTATTACTTACAAAAGTTCCTTGGGTTTGAACTTTGACTTTTCTTCTTAAGGATAGCAATATTATCTATAATTTCGGGAGATAGCTTATTACTTATTACCTACCAACCTCCTGATGTAATGGACATGATGCCGCATCCAAATAAGTGACTCTAACCTCTAACCAGTCTAACCCAACATTAGGGACCTACCTATAAAATCAAAACCAACAACTATTTACCCAATTAATAAGATTTCAAATTCGGCAGGTAATTTAAAATTTGGTCATACTTGTATGGGTATTACATAGCTAGGTACCTACTACCCAATCACCATGTGGCAGAGGTGAATGTACCGTCTACCGTCACATCAGAGGTGCCTACATAGGTAGGCTTGCCAAACGTCCCGAATTGGTCGGGACAGTCCCGAATTTCAGGGGGTGTCCCGGCGTCCCGTTCAGTTTTTCATTTTGGGGCAAGGAGAAGGAGGTAGAGGAGGGGAAGGAGAAGAAGGAAGAGGAGGAAGACGAGGAAAAACTTCATGGACTTCTTGATCAGTCATCAGGATTACACTGGGCACTCTACCATAGCTATTATACCGAGGTACCTACCTACCTACCTACTCTCTACAATACGGTCTCTACGGTACCTACTAGTAGTTCGAATTACTCACTACCTACTCATACTCACTCGTAGTGATAATCTGGTGATAGGTGGATACCTAAATTACCTAGGTAGGTACTGCAGATTCTGTTCTGACCATTATTATTGTAGAAGAGTTGAAATTGTTCACCAGGTGAGCCAGATTACGTGCTTTTATTATTTGAACTTTATTAATTTTTTTAACTCGTTTTTTTTATTATTAATTTTAATGAAGTCAAATTTTTATGTCTATTTTTCCACGGTATTCATATATAATGTGCATGCAGCATACACTGTGACATAAAAGCAAGGTAACTTTATTGTGAAAATATTTTTTTTTTTTTAAATTTGTACCTACCTACCTACGTCCAACTTTAATGTTCTAAATATATGTACCTACATATATCTATGCAGTAAAACCTATAAATTAGATATTTAGGATAGTAAAATAGGTAATTTCTAAGCCTTTCGTTCTTCACTAAGTACATACCTAATTAGAAATTTAGAAGAGACTAAAATTTTATATTTATTCAAACTGAACAAGTAAAATTGACAATAAGTAACTACCCAATTGTTTTATTTATGTTTGTTGCTGATTGCCATTTGTGGTAAATAACTAGGTAAGCTATAAAAAATTCTATCAATTTTATCGTAGGTATCTAATAGATTTCTTCTGATGTGCAATAATACTTACCTAGACAAGTCCGATCATAAACAATGTTAATTTTTAGCAGTATATTGGTATATATTATTCTATATTACATTATTCCCTATATTTACAAAGTACTGCATGAAATTTAAAAATTCGCGCGTTTTGTGAACTACTAGCGCTAGAGTGTAGTAGCGGTAGAATTTCGAAACCAAATGAGTGCATGCATCCACTGCCTGAAACCCCAGCTAGATTTTGATCACACCGCACCGCAAGGATAGGACATCAGTCGGACTATATTATCAGGGGACTTCTTCTTTTGTTACCGGTAGAGGATAAAGTTGGTTAAATTTACTTTCTGAATACGATGTATGATGATACTGGCAGCATGCCGGATTGTAAGTCGGAGTTCTGTTTGGAAATGATTCTCATTTATATCATTGTGAGGAGAGACGTTTTTATACCAGGAACTAATGTACTTGTCCAAGAGTTTGATCAGAAGCTGAAAGCACAAAATACACAGTGGCAATAATTGGGGAGTGGATAAGTTACTGAGTGAACTGAGGAGATATCTTCCTTGATTAATTATATCCCACCCAATACTACCCATAAGTATTTTATAAAGTTGACTGAATCCAGCAGCACATAGTCAACCATCCAGACACTCACCAAGTACTAAGTTTCTTTGAGAAACATAGGTATAACAAATTGTTGAGCCCTAATATGAAAAGTGATCTATCAAAGTATGTTTTTTTCAACTTTGTGCTTGGATTTTGGAGTGTACCCAAACCTGTGAGGTCTTTTTTAATGAGTAGCAACTGGTGGTGACAACCCCCCGAAACATAGGTATAACAAATTGTTGAGCCCTAATATGAAAAGTGATCTATCAAAGTATTGTAGCTGTAGGACTGTGTCACAACCCCTATAGCATGTGAGTAATAATCCTGGCCTCTTGGGTTTGATTTCTAAGTTTTTTTTCAACTTTGTGCTTGGATTTTGGAGTGTACCCAAACCTGTGAGGTCTTTTTTAATGAGTAGCAACTGGTGGTGACAACCACCAAAAGTTCCTTGGGTTTGAACTTTGATGTTTCTTCTTAAGGATAACAATATTATCTATAATTTCGGGAGATAGCTTATTACTTATTACCTACCAACCTCCTGATGTAATAGACATGATGCCGCATCCAAATAAGTGACTCTAACCTCTAACCAGTCCAACCCAACATTAGGGACCTACGGACCTACCTATAAAATCAAAACCAACAACTATTTACCCAACTAATAAGATTTCAAATTCGGCAGGTAATTTAAAATTTGGTCATACTTGTATGGGTATTACATAGCTAGGTACCTACTACCCAATCACCATGTGGCAGAGGTGAATGTACCGTCTACCGTCACATCAGAGGTGCCTACATAGGTAGGCTTGCCAAACGTCCCGAATTGGTCGGGACAGTCCCGAATTTCAGGGGGTGTCCCGGCGTCCCGTTCAGTTTTTCATTTTGGGGCGTTTTGTCCCGAATTTCCGTTTTTGTCCCAGAAAAAATTCGGGACGCGTTTTTTAACTTTAAAATTAGGTACCTCTATAAATCAGAATTTGTTCTTAACTTGTTTAAATTTGTCATGCTATCATCAGTTTGCTCTTCCACTTTGCTAAACCTTTAGAAACGAGAAAATGTTGTATTAAACCGCCTTAAACGAAAAAAATGAGCTGGTCCCTTGGATTCTCGTTATCACCTATCGTACCTATGTACATATCGTACCTATGTGATTTCGCGATTATGTTCGCGGATTTGGCGATTATGTTCGCGGATTTGGCGATTTTGTTCGCGGATTTGCCGATTAGTAGGTAGGTACCTACCCAATCACCATGTGGCAGAGGTGAATGTACCGTCTACCGTCACATCAGAGGTGCCTACATAGCATGTATGTATACCTACATAGGTAAGTATTACTTGAGTATTTCTAAGAAGGTACCTACCATTTGTGCTAAGATTTTGATCAATAGTTGTAAGGATTTTAGGCATTGACCTCACCTTTAGGTATGGGTTTTCTTATCGATGTTATTATAGGATGATGTATACCTACATAGGTAAGTATTACTTGAGTATTTCTAAGAAGGTACCTACCATTTGTGCTAAGATTTTGATCAATCAATAGTTGTGCGATTATGTTCGCGGATTTGGCAATTATTTTCGCGGATTGGCGTCCCGAATCGACATTTTGGATATTTGGCAAGCCTACATGTATACCTACATAGGTAAATATTACTTGAGTATTTCTAAGAAGGTACCTATCATTTGTGCTAAGATTTTGATCAATAGTTGTAAGGATTTTAGGCATTCACCTCACCTTTAGGTATGGGTTTTCTTATCGATGTTATTATAGGATGGCGCGTGGGGCAGGGCAAAAGTATTTAGCCTTGGCGAATCGTTGACAGCTATAAATCATGCTGGATTCAATTGTAGACATTAATGTACATATTATTTAGGTTGAAAAATAATGTGCTACGACATAAAGACGAGGTTAAAGGTGGAGAACTTTTTGAACTTTCGTGCGAAAGGTGAAAGCTCTTCATTTCATTCCACAGGGATGGTCAATACAGGGATTTTCAACTGGCAGCCCACGAGCAGTTGTAGATCGACATTGATCGATGGTCGATCGACGGCTGGTCGACTTTGTTTGGACACACCTCTAAAGCTCATCATCTCATCAGTCATCAAATACTTAGGGCAATCTGGAAGTGAACAAATTGAGTCCTAGAACGGCTGA
>NW_007377682.1:211531-253581 GCF_000475195.1 Diaphorina citri
AGAAAAAAAATAGGAAAAAGTCTTCTGAAAAAAAAAAAAAAAAAAAAAAATATGATGAATAAACACGTCAAACTATAGTCGGCCGGTCTAGAGTCCAATAGGGTTAAAAGAAAGACACGGTGAGGTTAATGGCTTCGATCTCGGAACGGCTGTTCCTCCTATCCTGTCCTCAGGTTGCTAGGTAAGATTAAGTTGTAATTGAGTTGGTGTTTGTTATCTAGGTACGAGTACCTATATAGTTCAATCATTGATTAATTTCTATTTGTCATACCTACTGAGAGATTCTGACGTGAGTTTGTGACGATTCATCTTGAAAAGAAGAACAACAGTTCACCAGTAATTTATATACTCTTCATAGTTGGTACGGCTGTTCAAATGAAATAGAAGAACACCACAGTAACTTATACCCTTCAAGTCTTCACAGAGGTAATTTCTGTTTGGTAACCCACAGGTCCTAGCGTTTTCTAAAAGGGGTTTTACCAGTCATTCGGCCATCAGATTCTTTCCTCCTCATATTCACCTCTCTTAGAAATGAGAGATATATATGTATGTAGAGGTACAAAAGCACTGTTATTGTGTATGTGTACGGCTGTTCAAATGAAAAAGAAGAACACCAGTAACTTATACCCTTCAAGTCTTCAACAGAGGTAATTTCTGTTTGGTAACCCACAGATCCTAGCGTTTTCAAAAAGGGGTTTTACCAGTCATTCGGCAACAAGATTCTTTCCTCCTCATATTCACCTCTCTTAGAAATGAGAGATATATATGTATGTAGAGGTACAAAAGCACTGTTATTGTGTATGTTTAAGTACCACTGATACCGTTTTAACGACACCCTGTATGAAATTATGCAGAACTTTAGTCAGGGGCAAACGAGGAGGAGGAGAGGAAGGAGAAGGAGGTAGAGGAGGGGAAGGAGAAGAAGGAAGAGGAGGAAGACGAGGAAAAACTTCATGGACTTCTTCTTGATCGGTCATCAGGATTACACTGGGCATTCTACCATAGCTGTTATACCGAGGTACCTACCTACCTACTCTCTACAATACGGTCTCTACGATACCTACTAGTAGTTCGAATTACTCACTACCTACTCATACTCACTCGTAGTGATAATCTGGTGATAGGTGGATACCAGGATACCTAAATTACCTATAGGTACTGCAGATTCTCTTCTGACCATTATTATTGTAGAAGAGTTGAAATTGTTCACCAGGTGAGCCAGATTACGTGATTTTATTATTTGAACTTTATTAATTTTTTAACTCGTTTTTTTTATTATTAATTTTAATGAAGTCAAATTTTTATGTCTATTTTTCCACTGTATTCATATATAATCTGCATGCAGCATAGACTGTGACATAAAAGCAAGGTAACTTTATTGTGAAAATATTTTTTTTTTTTTTTTAAATTTGTACCTACCTACGTCCAAATTTAATGTTCTAAATATATGTACATATCTATGCAGTAAAACCTATAAAGTAGATATTTAAGATAGTAATAGGTAATTTCTAAGCCTTTCGTTCTTCACTACGTACCTACCTAATTAGAAATTTAGAAGAGACTAAAATTTTATATATAATCAAACTGAAAAAGTAAAATTGACAATAAGTAACTACCCAATTGTTTAATATTTATGGTGTTTAAATATAATTGTTTAATATTAAAATTTACCCATTTGTGGTGAATAACTAGGTAAGCTATAAAAAATTCTATCAATTTTATCGTAGGTATCTAATAGATTTCTTCTGATGTGCAATAATACTTACCTAGAACCTAATGCTACTTGAAACTTCAAAACTCAACCCAAGTAGGTACTTATTTTTTAATAGCTACACATCCACGTACCTATAAGGCTATACCAATATACACATTTTTTATACTTACCTAGTTAGTTAATTGTTTATTTCTCTTGCTTATTAAAATCAAATAAAGACGTGTTGTGTTGGAATAAGTGGCATCTGAGGACAAAGGTAAGTAGTACCTACACCAATTGGTAATTACCTATATTTACCATCTACCTTCATGTCAATCATAGGTAAATATACCTATATCATTAATAAAATTAAGGTTCCAGATTCTACCTCTGGAATTTGGATATTACCTTGATACCTAGGTATGTAAAGAAAACCAAAAAAGTGAAAAGTTCGTGTCTTTCACAGGTAGGTACACTTATGGAGCTCCTACTTACGTTACGTAGTGAAATTATGTGCTCAGTGTTATTAGGTATAGGCATTTAAGAAGTGGCAGGGGTCTTCAATTATTTATCAATTAAACTCGAGAAATTCCAAGTAGATATAGAAACCTCTCTGTGTTAGTTGTTTAAGTAGAATAGAGGTACCTCTGAATTTAATATGAAAATTCTAACCGGAATTGTGAAAGTACATACTCAAATTTGCCTTATACCTACGTATTTATGTAGGTACATTGATACCTACATACGTAGGTATAATATATTGGTACCTACATACGTAGGTATAAGAATACATTGGTACATACCTATAATACCGCCGAAAAATCGTCCAGCGACCGACCTTCTAGTCCGCTTTGGTTTCATGGGTCCCTAAAGCAAAGCAAGGTCCATGACTGCAGTGTTAATTAATGAGGATGTTTGCTCAAATCTAATTATCACACGCTATGCATGCATTACTTACTATCCACGTACCTATAAGGCTATACCAATATACACATTTTTTATACTTACCTAGTTGGTTAATTGTTTATTTCTCTTGCTTATTAAAATCAAATTAAGACGTGTTGTGTTGGAATAAGTGGCATCTGAGGACAAAGGTAAGTAGTACTTATAAATCACGCTATGAAATTTATTTGTCCTCAGAATACAGGTAGGTAGGTACTGACATTTATTTTATATCATTAGGTGCCTACAATTGGACCTTGGCCGCCCAGAGCTTTGAAATTCTCATGCTGGATTCAATTGTAGACATTAATGTACCTACATATTATTTAGGTTGAAAAATAATGTGCTACGACATAAAGACGAGGTTAAAGGTGGAGAACTTTTTGAACTTTCGTGCGAAAGGTCTTATAGCATGGCGCGTGGGGCAGGGCAAAAGTATCTAGCTTTGGCGAATCGTTGACAGCTATAAATCACGCTATGAAATTTATTTGTCCTCAGAATACAAGTAGGTAGGTACTGACATTTATTTTATATCATTAGGTGCCTACTATTGGACCTTGGCCGCCCAGAGCTTTGAAATTCTCATGCTGGATTCAATTGTAGACATTAATGTACATATTATTTAGGTTGAAAAATAATGTGCTACGACATAAAGACGAGGTTAAAGGTGGAGAACTTTTTGAACTTTCGTGCGAAAGGTGAAAGCTCTTCATTTCATTCCACAGGGATGGTCAATACAGGGATTTTCAACTGGCAGCCCACGAGCAGTTGTAGATCGACATTGATCGATGGTCGATCGACGGCTGGTCGACTTTGTTTGGACACACCTCTAAAGCTCATCATCTCATCAGTCATCAAATACTTAGGGCAATCTGGAAGTGAACAAATTGAGTCCTAGAACGGCTGACACCGCGACCGCCCCTGATGAAAACGCTTACCGGTCAAACGGTCGCATGATCATTTGTGCCCCTCTCCCTCTTTCTGAGCACTTCCCATACTCTCTGGTATACCCCCTCTTTCTGGGCACGTCCCCCACTTTTTCTCTGAATAAGCTCGCAGTCGCGTATCGTGACATTTTGAAAAAGGGAAGCTAATAATGTTTATTAAAGAAAAAGGGAAGCTAATTAATTAAACCCATACATACTAGTAGCTAGTAGGTACCTAGTACCTACATAGTATCTGCAGATGGTTTTGAATCCAGGTTGAACACTTACTTTCTTTTGATACTTTTGGTGAGTGGGTAAGGGATTGGTCGAGAAAGGGAAGCGGTAAGGGGAAGGGAACTGGGAAACCGTGCTCTCCTATATTTCATGAATAAACCCACACATACTAGTCTGCAGATGGTTTTGAATCCAGGTTGAATACTTACTTTCTTTTGATACTTTTGGTGAGTGGGTAAGGGATTGGTCGAGAAAGGGAAGCGGGAAGGGAACGGGGAAACCGTGCTCTCCTATATTTCATGAACGGCACGGCACTGGTAGCTAGCATGTAATTATTGTGTTCTCATTTCTCCTTATTTTACCTCTAGGGAGGTAAGTAGTGACGTGTTAAACTATACGTATTATTTCATGAACGGCACGGCACTGGTAGCTCGCATGTAATTATTGTGTTCTCATTTCTCCTTATTTTACCTCTAGGGAGGTAGTGACGTGTTAAATTACCTACGTATACATTCTGCGTGACTTCGAAAGCTTTAATAGTCTTCAAGTCTCACGGGGAAAACTCACTGGGACTCTATAGGGTGTAACAAATTAAAGAGGTAGCTACTATTCCCTTTTCCTCTTCATTTCTCTAAACTTAGATACAGAATGAGTCGGTCAAGTCAGACATGCCATTAATTTATGTAGGTAGGTGTACTAGGTGCCATCAAAAACTTATATTGCACATCTATAATGGAATAACACGACATTTTTTAAAAGGTGTTTGATAAAGGGAACTGTAAACTGCTAAAGTTTTATCGTCCAGGCTGGAATATAATCAATAGTATTTCTAAATCCATTATTGTTTCTAAGAAATTTGGCTTCAAAGAAAGTGAGTTGTTGACTAAACATGAGATTAACAATGCTAGCAGACTTAACATATTCGGGGCAGTCTTTATTCAAAGGAGCATGTTTTTCTTTGCAGTTAATGCATCGTTGAGCATTTTCACAGTCATGAGGAGTCTCCCAGATGATGTTGTGGCAATTTTCACATTTTTTATTTTTGGTCTTGCCGTACTTAACCAAATTACTTTTAATGAAAAAAAGTAATGAAAAAAATTTATACCACTTGATTCCCAATCTCGTTTTTTTTATTCATCAAGACACCCTTTTTCCATGTTCTAACACATATTGAAATAAATTATTATTTCTAATTAGAAGATCTATTGATGGTCAATGTGTTCTTGTTTTTTTTTTTTTTTTTTTTTTTTTTTTTTTTTTTTTTTTTTTTAAACAAATTAAAGAGGTAGCTACTATTCTCTTTTCCTCTTCATTTCTCTAAACTTAGATACAGAATGAGTCGGTCAAGTCAGATATGCCATTAATTTATGTAGGTAGGTGCACTAGGTGCCATCAAAAACTTATTGCACATCTATAATGGAATAACACGACATTTTTTAAAAGGTGTTTGATAAAGGGAACTGTAAACTGCTAAAGTTTTATCGTCCAGAAAGGACAGTCGTTCCGAGAACTAACCTTATTTGCTTAGGATGAAATCCGCCCCGGGCGGGAATCGAACCCAAGGCTTAGTGCTTACGAGGCAGTTGATTGGGTTGAGGTACTCAGTTGAATCCCATAAGGCTGACCGGGGTTTGATACCTCCTTCACCTCCTTGACGCTTCACTGTAAATCAAACTCTAGCTCCTTAAATTTAAATGTTCCCACAAGGCTAAGTGCCCCCGTGGTATACAAGTCTATCAACACCAAAGACAAATAGATGCCTTTGTTTCGGGAAAAGTTACAGAGGTGTCTGAATGTTAATAACAGTGGTCTTAATTGTCTCTTAACCTTGGCAATTTACGCCGAATTTAGCAGCAGCGTATTTGAATGCCCCAGTTCCCCAAGAATCACTGAAGTTCAGAAACGTTGCACGTGGTTAGTACCTGGATGGTGACCATCTGTTGAATTGCGTGCTGCTGGGTTCCCGGCTCTAATACTCAGTCTGGGTGAGGTTAAATTGATGAGGCGGGTAGCTTGTTGCCGAATGGTGAGTGAGACCCCCGTCACGAGAAGACCCATAAGTTGTTAAAAGTGAGATTAAACACCTATACTTCCACCAGACCGAATTTAGAACACCACGCCATGCCAGGTAGAAACCTCTCTGTGTTAGTTGTTTAAGTAGAATCCATCTTGAGGTACCTCTGAATTTAATATGAAAATTCTAACCGGAATTGTACACTTATGGAGCTCCTACTTACGTTACGTAGTGAAATTATGTGCTCAGTGCTATTAGGTATAGGGCATTTAAGAAATGGCAGGGGTCTTCAATTATTTATCAACCAAACTCGACAATTTCCAAGTACCTATAGAAACCTCTCTGTGTTAGTTGTTTAAGTAGAATCCATCTTGAGGTACCTCTGAATTTAATATGAAAATTCTAACCGGAATTGTAAAGGTACCTATACATATTCAAATTTGCCTTATACCTACATATGTAGGTACATTGGTACATACCTATAGGTAACACCGCCGAATAATCGTCCAGCGATCGACCTTCTAGTCCGCTTAGGTCCATGACTGCAGTGTTAATTAATGAGGATGTTTGCTCAAATCTAATTATCACACGCTATGCATGCATTACTTACTACAAAGATACAAGAGTTCATCAAATAGATATATGTTTACTAGAATATGTATGTGTAGTAGAATAGAATTATTTTATTTTCTGATTCAGAGCGGTTTCCCGGAAATGACCCATGCGCAGAATTACATATTTATGTGTGGAATTATTTTAATGTTCCCTTAGAAGCGGTGTGATTGAAATGTGTTATGCTGTGAACATTCATACATACTGGGTCACCGTTCAGACCAACTTATGAGTACACCCTCATACAAAGCTTAATATCGTAGAGAAACTCAAGCCAACGCCACACTGGCCGTAATCCCACAGTGACGACTATTTCTGCAGAGGCCCTGTCCACACTGTCCAGTTTCTTTCTTTTCTCATTTTGGAACTCAAGCCAATTAACGCCACACTGGCCGTAATCCCACAGTGACGACTATTTCTGCAGAGGCCCTGTCCACACTGTCCAGTTTCTTTCTTTTCTCATTTTGCATTTGATTTAATATTTTGGTTATATGATTTCTTACTTTACTCTTTTCTTATTGCTTAATTAAATATTTTGTTTATGATAATAGTATTAATAGTAGGTATTTCAAGGATAATATACATACATAGGTACCTTTTACCTTTACCTACCTGTTAAATATTTTGTTTATGATAATAGTATTAATAGTAGGTATTTCAAGGATAATATACATACATAGGTACCTTTTACCTACCTCGACTAAATAGCGAAATACCTACCTACTTGATAATAAATAATATGTTCTGGAGCAGTGGCGTTTCTGAGGCTTAAAAGAGGAAGAAGTAGTGGTTAAAAACCCTAATTTGAAATTCTAATTGGTCTAATTAAATATTTTGTTTATGATGATAGTATTAATAGTAGGTATTTCAAGGATAATATACATACATAGGTACCTTACCACCTTACCTACCTCGACTAAATAGCGAAATACCTACCTACTTGATAATAAACAATATGTTCTGGAGCAGTGGCGTTTCTGAGGCTTAAAAGAGGAAGAAGTAGTGGTTAAAAACCCTAATTTGAAATTCTAATTGGTTAGCACTCAAGTTAAAAAAATCTATTATTTTATCCTCTTAAGATGACACTACTTATTTTAATACTTTTCCAACCAATCCGATACTACAAAATGGTATCAATTGATTCAGCGATATATTTCCCAACTTTTTTATACAATAATTTGCCGTTTTCAGCTGCACCGCAAATCGCCGCCTCGAACGGTGATTAGCAAAAATAAATACACAAAACTCCATTTTACCTGTGACCTAGCGTTAGGTTATCGCCCGGGGCGAACTTTATCCTAAAGAGATAAGGTTTGTTCTCAGAACGGCTGGCTTTCTCCTATGCTGTCTTCCTTCTCTTTTCCTAGCAAAAATAAATACACAAAACTCCATTTTACCTGTGACCCAGCGTTAGGCTATCGCCCGGGGCGAACTTTATCCTAAAGAGATAAGGTTTGTTCTCAGAACGGCTGGCTTTCTCCTATGCTGTCTTCCTTCTCTTTTCGCTTTCGGGAGACCTCAGCAGTTACAATTCCCTCTATCAAAAAACCTCTTAAGAAAGAAAAAAAAAGTATGCTCCGGTCACTGACAGCTATCTACATATTATATTCTATACATAGACGGCGCGCGGCGGGTATCTTGATTTGCTGGTAGTCCACGCATAACTCTAATCATAACTGATCTGAGGTTCTCCCTCTATCAAAAAACCTCTTAAGAAAGAAAAAAAAAAGTATGCTCCGGCCACTGACAGCTATCTACTATTATATTCTATACATAGACGGCGCGCGGCGGGTATCTTGATTTGCTGGTAGTCCACGCATAACTCTAATCATAACTGATCTGAGGTTCGGCGTATGATTGATCTATTTCACGCTTTCACTGTCCACTTGATCACCTAATTGATTACTTTTTATTGATCGTGTAAATATAATGGAATCAGGACCAGCCTAAAAAAAAAATAGCTAGGGTACTTAGGTACCTCTACTTAGTTATTAGGTATTCATTGCTGGTAACAGGTATAATCCTCGATTGTTACATCCTCGCTGGGTATTTTTTTTTTTTTTTTTATACATCTCCCTCTATCAAAAAACCTCTTAAGAAAGAAAAAAAAAGTATGCTCCGGCCACTGACAGCTATCTACATATTATATTCTGTACATAGACGGCGCGCGGCGGGTATCTTGATTTGCTGGTAGTCCACGCATAACTCTAATCATAACCGATCTGAGGTTCGGCGTATGATTGATCTATTTCACGCTTTCACTGTCCACTGATCACCTAATTGATTACTTTTTATTGATCGTGTAAACCTCCTGAAAGCAGGGCCGTATTTAGGAAGGCGAGCGACAAAATCCTCGATACGGCCCTGCCTGAAAGATTTGTTCGCTGTGATGAGTTTGCCTAGGGAAAGCCTGAAATTTTCTAAATGGGATAATGGGAAGGAATTTTTCGTTTCAAACGAAATGAAATCCAAGTTTTTTTGTGTTCTACTTCTTTTTCTTGGTCAGGGGATATCCATTTAGAAGTCAGGGCAGAATTATGAACTCTGCCGTTTTTAAAAACAAAATTGTGTTGGAGTTCAAAATTTCTGTATTGGACATACTGCCAACTCAGCTGCCTGCCAAGCATACGAATTTCGGACTTTATGACAAAAGTTTTGAGAACCCGATTGTAATTTTCCTAACTTGTCCTTGTTTCACTTTTCAGATAGTATTCGAAGGAGTAGCCAAGGAGTTGCAGGATGCGTTTAGGAAATATCGGGGTTATGTGGCCATCGATTCCGTCAACATCAAGAACGGAGCAGACTGTAGAGGACACTGCACGTTTGAGGGAGGGTTCTGCCGCTGGGTGAACGATTTTGAGGGCGACGATTTCGATTGGTCCCTGGTAATATTTTCTTAAATACTCTCGCCGAGGAAAAACTGGTTGGGTGGAAGAGCTCCTTCTGGAGAACCCTACCACTATAAATGAAGTATTAGAAGAAGAAGAAGAAGAAGAAGAAGCAGAAGGAGAAAAAGAAAGTAATGAGACGATTTTAGTTTCAGACAGTTTTTACTGTCGTTAAACCAATCTAATCTCTACATCTTTCCTTCCACTCCAGGGCAGAGGCAGCATGATTTTGAGGGTGACGATTTCGATTGGTCCCTGGTAAGATTTTCTTAAATACTCTGGCCGAGGAAGAACTGGTTGGGTGGAAGGGCTCCTTCTGGAAAACCCTACCACTATAAATGAAGCCTGTAAAAAGAAGTATTAGAAGAAGAAGCAGAAGGAGAAAAAGAAAGTAAAGAGACGATTTTAGTTTCAGACAGTTTTTACTGTCGTTAAACCAATCTAATCACTACATCTTTCCTTCCACTCCAGGGCAGGGGCAGCAAGAATCCTTCCACAGGTCCTGCTACAGACCGCTCCAGCTTTATCTACGGGGGTATGGAGGGTGGCTACGCCTTCATAGATTAAGAAGAAGAAGAAGAAGAAGAAGAAGAAGAAGAAGAAGAAGAAGAAGAAGAAGAAGAAGAAGAAGAACAAGAAGAAGAAGAAGAAGAAGAAGAAGAAGAAGAAGAAGAAGAAGAAGAAGAAGAAGAAGAAGAAGAAGAAGAAGAAGTACAAGAAGAAGAAGAAGAAGAAGAAGAAGAAGAAGAAGAAGAAGAAGAAGAAGAAGAAGAAGAAGAAGAAGAAGAAGAAGCAGCAGAAGGAGAAAAAGAAAGTAAAGAGACGATTTTAGTTTCAGACAGTTTTTACTGTCGTTAAACCAATCTAATCTCTACATCTTTCCTTCCACTCCAGGGCAGAGGCAGCAAGAATCCTTCCACAGGTCCTGCTACAGACCGCTCCAGCTTTATCTACGGGGGTATGGAGGGTGGCTACGCCTTCATAGATTCGTCCTACCCCCGACGCCCAGGCGACATTGCCAAGCTATCCAGTGAGGAATTTGACTCCACGGGACCAGACAGTCCCATGTGTATGAGATTCTGGACACACATGTTCGGCAACGGGATTGGGACGCTGAGCATTCTGCTGGTAGATTCTCAGAATAATCAGAACGAGCGAGAGTTGTGGAGTTTGTGTCCAGTGAGGAATTTGACTCCACGGGACCAGACAGTCCCATGTGTATGAGATTCTGGACGCACATGTTCGGCAACGGGATTGGGACGCTGAGCATTCTGCTGGTAGATTCTCAGAATAATCAGAACGAGCGAGAGTTGTGGAGTTTGTCGGGCGAGGCGGGCAATGCATGGTATCAGGCAGAGGTGACCATTGCTTCCCCTAATCCATTCCGAGTAAGTAGCTTCACGGTTTGTGAGATATATTGCATTGAAATGGAGGTCTTTTCCGACGAAATTCCTGTGTGCCGAGTCCAGTATGTAGCACTATTGCACCCCTTGTGAGATATATGCTCCGACCTAAGAAGTTTATGCAGAGGGTCGCGAGTTGAGAGTTGTGCGTTGATCTTGACAGGTGAGATATGAGGGTCTTTTCCGACGAAATTCCTGTGTGCCGAGTCCAGTATGTCTGTATGTAGGACTATTGCACCCCTTGTGAGATATATGCTCCGACCTAAGAAGTTTATGCAGAGGGTCGCGAGTTGAGAGTTGTGCGTTGATCTTGACATGTGAGATATATTGCATTGAAATGGGGGTCTTTTCCGACGAAATTCCTGTGTGCCGAGTCCAGTATGTAGGACTATTGCACCCCTTGTGAGATATATGTACATATGCTCCGACCTAAGAAGTTTATGCAGAGGGTCGCGAGTTGAGAGTTGTGCGTTGATCTTGACAACCGATAGAAATGTGCAATAGGCTCTTTCTGAAGAAAAATCTCTTAACTGGAACTTTTTAAATGAGACAAAACATTTCCTTAGACATAAGACACGATCCATACTAACAATAGGTCCGATATTACTTGAGTACCTACAGAATCTCTCGAATAAATAAATAATCTTGAAAAGGAACCATGATTTCAGTGTATTTTGTTCTTCCTTACAGATAGTGCTATCCGCCAAGGTTGGTAAAAACAATTTGGGAGACATTGCCTTAAAAAGGAACCATGATTTCAGTGTATTTTGTTCTTCCTTACAGATAGTGCTATCCGCCAAGGTTGGTAAAAACAATTTGGGAGACATTGTCTTAAAAAGGAACCATGATTTTAGTGTATTTTGTTCTTCTTTACAGATAGTGCTATCCGCCAAGGTTGGTAAAAACAATTTGGGAGACATTGCTGTTGACGACATTTCGTTGACTCCAGGAAGTTGTCCTAGTAAGTTCACCGATTTGATTTCTTTTTATGATCGTAAACAGAAAGTCCTATAGCTTCGTTACTCAAGTTAAAAAAATCTATTATTTTATCCTCTTAAGATGACACTACTTATTTTAATACTTTTTCAACCAATCCGATACTACAAAATGGTACCAATTGATTCAGCGATATATTTCCCAACTTTTTTATACAATAATTTGCCGTTTTCAGCTGCACCGCAAATCGCCGCCTCGAACGGTGACTGTACGTTCGAAGTGGATGAGTGTGGCTGGAGTAATGTCGTGTCTCGGGAACGCCTAGACGATATCGACTGGGAGCGGACGTCAGGCGCGGCCTTACGCTCAGCGGTACATGATCATACTCTGGGCACGGAGAAGGGCTATTTGATGACCCTGTCGAGAAGTACGGTGCAGAGACCTGGCAGCCGGGCCTGGTTTACGTCCCGGGATTTCAAGACGAACGCCGTGCCGCGATGTTTGTCGTTCTGGTAAGAAAGGTTGGCTACTAGCCCTAGGCACTGTTCCGACTCTAAACTTATTTATTTACACTCTGAGCGACAGCGAACTCCAAACTTAATCCACAGCATTGACCAATCCTTAGAACTACGTTTTAGGATCTTATCCAAAGAGTAAACTACGGCTTCTGATCGGTGAATTACTATCCATTTCATTACCTACGTTACAGGGAACTTATGTAATGAGAAAGTTTTGGAATCGGGAAATGGGTGGAAATATCCGTTTTAGGGTCTCCCGAGTTTTAAAAGTGGTTTTCAGGGAATGGTCAATTTTGTCTAAAATTGGATGGAGTGTGGGCGATTGTTATGGAGTTTTTACGATCCTTTGTTTTCGATTATTATTTCAGGGTATTTTGTTGATTTCTTTCCAGGTTTATCATGAATGAGCCATTCATAGACGCAGCAGGACCCAGTCCTTCATTTCTCTAAACTTAGATACAGAATGAGTCGGTCAAGTCAGATATGCCATTAATTTATGTAGGTAGGTGCACTAGGTGCCATCAATTGGGTTGAGGTACTCAGTTGAATCCAATAAGGCTGACCGGGGTTCGATACCTCCTTGACGCTTCACTGATTCAAACCAGCTCCCACGAGGCTAAGTGCACCCTTGGTATACAAGTCTATCAACAACTTAAGACAAATAGATGCCTAATGTTCCGGAAAAAGTTATGGACGTGTCTAAATTTTCACAACAGTGGTTTAAATTGTCGGTTAACATGGACAATTTACACCGAATTTACCAGCAGCGATAGCACGTTGACTGCACCAGTTCCCCACGGATCACTGAAGTTAACCAACGTTGCGCGTGGTTAGTACTTGGATGGTGACCATCTGGGGAATCATGTGCTGCTGGGTTCACGGCTCCACTCAGGCTGGGTGAGGTTAAATTGAGGAGGCGGGTAGCCATTAAACACCTATAACTACCACCAGACCGAATTTAGAACACCACGCCATGCCAGGCGAAGCCCTTGAAATCCTTAGATAATATTATTTCTTTCGTCTCGTCACAGGATTCTCGAATACGACGTCAGGCACGGGAAGACTTCTGTGATCGGGCCTGGTTTACGTCCCGGGATTTCAAGACGAACGCCGTGCCGCGATGTTTGTCGTTTTGGTAAGAAAGATTGGCTACTAGCCCAAGGCAATGTTCCGACTCTAAACTTATTTATTTACACTCTAAGCGACAGCCATATGTGAACTCCAAACTTAATCCACAGCATTAACCAATCCTTAGAACTACGTTTCAGGATCTTATCCAAAGAGTAAACTACGGCTTCTGATCGGTGAATTACTATCAATTTCATTACCTATGTTACAGGGAACTTATGTAATGAGAAAGTTTTGGAATCGGGAAATGGGTGGAAATATCCGTTTTAGGGTCTCTTGAGTTTTAAAAGTGGTTTTCAGGGAATGGTCAATTTTGTCTAAATTGGATGGATTGTGGGCGATTGTTATGGAGTTTTTACGATCTTATTGGCTACTAGCCCAAGGCACTGTTCCGACTCTAAACTTATTTATTTACACTCTAAGCGACAGCCAGGTGTGAACTCCAAACTTAATCCACAGCATTAACCAATCCTTAGAACTACGTTTCCGGATCTTATCCAAAGAGTAAACTACGGCTTCTGATCGGTGAATTACTATCCATTTCATTACCTACGTTACAGGGAACTTATGTAATGAGAAAGTTTTGGAATCGGGAAATGGGTGGAAATATCCGTTTGGGGGTCTCCTGAGTTTTAAAAGTGGTTTTCAGGGAATGGTCAATTTTGTCTAAATTGGATGGATTGTGGGCGATTGTTATGGAGTTTTTACGATCTTTAGGGTCTCCCGAGTTTTAAAAGTGGTTTTCAGGGAATGGTCAATTTTGTCTAAAATTGGATGGAGTGTGGGCGATTGTTATGGAGTTTTTACGATCCTTTGTTTTCGATTATTATTTCAGGGTATTTTGTTGATTTCTTTCCAGGTTTATCATGAATGAGCCATTCATAGACGCAGCAGGACCCTTTCAGGGTATTTTGTTGATTTCTTTCCAGGTTTATCATGAATGAGCCATTCATAGACGCAGCAGGACCCGGTATTTCAGGGTATTTTGTTGATTTCTTTCCAGGTTTATCATGAATGAGCCATTCATAGACGCAGCAGGACCCAGTTTAGGGGCAGTCAGTGTGTTTACCAAGACCATGGAAAAGGACGGAACTATAACTATGAAACCAATATGGCGGCTTTACAATCACCAGGGCCCCGACTGGACTTATGCACAAGCCTTGATCAGTGAACCTAATGATGCGGTAAGATTTGAAATATCTGTCCACTCTTTTCCCCAGCATACATTTAGCTTCTTTTAAAAAAAAATGTTTGATGGAGGGAGCTGTTACTGCTAAGGTCTTATCGTCCTGAAATCGAAGAGAGAAGGAAGACAGGATAAGAGAAAGCCAGCCGTTCCGAGAGCGAACATTATACGGTCATTAAGCTTTTATGGAAGTGTCTGGAAGTATTCTGATGAGTGATCTATTGGACACTTTGAGAACGTGGTAGCTTTGGTTTTCTCGAATCCAATTCTAGACATCATGACAAAGAATGGTTCCTTGGTCCCTCCCACGCCCACAAAGAGAACCACCATCACACAGGTGGTTCAACTGGCTTCAGTTTTTGGGTGGAAGATCTCTATGGTGAGTTTTCTCCACCCTGTCACTTTCAATAAAATCAGAAAAAAGGATCTTGTTAAAATATAAAAAAAACTTCTTCGTATGTATCCTTATCTTAATTTTAGATAAACAAATATTCATACTTGAATTTCTTTCTGTTTCAGATTGTAATCGAAGGCATTTGGGGTTCAAGTCGTGCGAATGGCTTCATTGCTTTTGACGATATCACTTTCTTCAGCAGTTCATGTACAGGTAGGTAGTAGGCAAGGCAGGAATCAAACTTTTCAGCCAATCAACCGCGGGTTAATGTAAGTCTTTTTTTAAGAGGTTGGACAGAGGGAACTGTAACTGGTATGGTCTTATCGTCCCGAAATCGAAGAGAGAAGGAAGACAGGATAGGAGAAAGCCAGCCGTTCCGAGAACGAACATTAGTCTTATCGTCCCGAAATCGAAGAGAGAAGGAAGACAGGATAGGAGGAAAGCCAGCCGTTCCGAGAACGAACATTATCCCCGCCCCGGGCGGGAATCGAACCCGCGGCCTAGCGCTTACAAGGCAGACGCACTACCAACTAAGCTAACTAGGCTGGGAACCCGCGGCCTAGAGCTTACAAGGCAGACGCACTACCAATTAAGCTAACTAGGCTGGCTAAATATAAGTTTAATCCTAGTTTCAACTCAGCTAGCCAGCCTAGTTAGCTTAGTTGGTAGTGCGTCTGCCTTGTAAGCGCTAGGCCGCGGGTTCGATTCCCGCCCGGAAGCAACTGCAACTATTGGAACAACCGGAATGGCACCACGCTGAAATGGGAGCTGGGGGCGGGCACGCTATCGAACTGGCTGGGAGGACCCAACAAGGATGCCAGTGTTGCTGAAGATGCTGAAAAAGGTGAGCCATTGTTTTCCTCTAAAGGTAGAAACACACTACCATCACGTCACGTGAACTTATTTGGGGTGAGAGTGCCCTGGGCATAATCCTCTTGGGGTTTAGTAGCTGTAGTTCAAAGTTTTCCCATAATAGGTATTGTTAGTAATCTCGTTTAGGACAGCCACAGTACTATCACGTCACGTGAGTCCTGAACGACAGGGACAACAGATAGGCCCTCATCCTCAGAGGAATTAAATAATACCATGAGTCTGTAGTCTGTTACTGAGTTTGCCATAGTTAGTGAAATTTCAAATCCATACATTTTTCCCGTTTGTTATTGATTCCAGGTGGTTATATGTTTTTCGAGACATCCCTCCTTTCAGCCCCAGTTCTAAGGGTAGATGAGATATTACTGAGTTTGCCATAGTTAGTGAAATTTCAAATCCATAAATTTTTCCCGTTTGTTATTGATTCCAGGTGGTTATATGTTTTTCGAGACATCCCTCCTTTCAGCCCCAGTTCTAAGGGTAGATGAGATTCATCACGTCACGTGAACTTATTTGGGGTGAGAGTGCCCTGGGCATAATCCTCTTGGGGTTTAGTAGCTGTAGTACAATGTTTTCCCATAATATTGTTGGTAATCTCGTTTAGGACAGCCACAGTACTATCACGTCACGTGAGTCCTGAACGACAGGGACAACAGATTTGTTGGTAATCTCGTTTAGGACAGCCACAGTACTATCACGTCACGTGAGTCCTGAACGACAGGGACAACAGATTAAAAGAAAGACCCGGTGAGGTTAATGGCTTCGTTCTCGGAACGGCTGGTCCTCCTATCCTGTCCTCAGGTTGCTAGGTTGTAATTGAGTAGGTGTTTGTTATCTAGGTACGAGTACCTATGTATAATATACTATATTATAGTTCAATCATTGATTAATTTCTATTTGTCATACCTACTGAGAGATTCTGACGTGAGTTTGTGAAGATTCATCTTGAAAAGAAGAACAACAGTCTTCAAATTTAGTGGTAATAATGATAGTAATAGCAGCTTCAACAGTTTTCAACTTCCACTGTTTTGTGGTTGGTTTTTGAGTCCCAGGAATGTTGCGACTAGGTAATTAGTGGTAGTCATCAAATGCTGCCCAAAAAGGAAAATGAAACCGTTTGTAGATCAAGAATTAGGTACATAGGAACTTACTTACTTACTTGTCGTGTCCGCGAGACAGGCTTGATACCTACCTGTGTCACAATTTTGAAGAATCGGGATTTAAAACCCTTTGGACGCCCAGAAATAATATCTGAACTCCTTGTATGTCCTACCCAAGTGTTATTTACAGATATTTTTTTTCCACCCTAAAGTCCCTAAGGATGTTTGTATTTATACTAGGTATACAAATGAATACTCTGTTGGTTCCGGGGTGGAAACTTCCAGAAGACCAATGTATATGATTTCAATAAAATAAATAAAGAGAGGTAGATAATTTTGGTGTAGGATGCTAAATGAGAAACTTACTTTCATTGTCATATCCAACGTTAAGCACAGCATGGTTCAGACTATAGGGGCCCTTACTACACAACATATGAGGCAGATTCATAACACCTCCTTTGTAGAACTGAAATCATGAGAGAAATGACATAGGATTTCTTTATTATATTGATAGTTATTACTAAAGCGACTCCCAAGATGGAATACATTTTGCCCATTTTCCTGACAACACTTGAATTTAAATGCTTAAATCGCAAACCAATGCCACACTTCGTCAGCCTAGTTAGCTTGGTTGGTAGTGCGTCTGCCTGGTAAGTGCTAGGTCGCGGGTTCGATTCCCGTCCGGGACGGATATTATCCTGAACGGTTAACGTTCGTTCTCGGAACGGCTGGCTTTCTTCTATCCTGTCTTCCATCACTCTTCGATTTCAGGACGATAAGATCTTCGCAGTTACAGTTCCCTCTGTCAAACCTCTTAAAAAAAAGCCACACATCTGGCATATTGGTAATATTACTGGATATTTTCAAACTATTTCGTGAATATCCAAAGTACACAAGATACGGAAACCCTAATGCACATGCTCCATATTTATGTTGACAAAATTTCCGACCGTGTGCAGTGGCCTTGTATCATTTGATGGCAGCCATACCCTAATGCACATGCTCCATATTTATGTTGACAAAATTTCCGACCGTGTGCAGTGGCCTTGTATCATTTGATGGCAGCCAATCAGAGTCGATGAAAGTTCTACCCAAAACCCCGTGATTCCCGTGAACTTTTGCTTTCCACGCAAGCTCAAAAGTTCAGTTGTTCGTTGTTCAGTTCTGGTTCTGGTTCTCGGTAATCGGTCGATCGTTTCACTTTGTAACTTTTTTAACCATGTTTTAAATTTGTAATAATGTGTAAAACTAAAAGAATAAAATCATTTTTCGTTTTTTATCACGCTTTTACTCGTCCGTGCGTCTTAGGTGCTGTGTTTTTCATAAATTTAATTTCAAGTTATGGTGTCTACTGACCAAAGCACTAAAGGGTGAGGGTGGGGTACTTACCCCAAACGGATGGGAGGCATTTCATGCCTTCAACCGTAGTTAGCTCTATGAGTTCTGGTTCTGGTTCTCGGTAATCGGTCGATCGTTTCACTTTGTAACTTTTTTAACCATGTTTTAAATTTGTAATAATGTTTCTTCTATCCTGTCTTCCATCACTCTTTGATTTCAGGACGATAAGATCTTCGCAGTTACAGTTCCCTCTGTCAAACCTCTTAAAAAAAGCCACACATCTGGCATATTGGTAATATTACTGGATATTTTCAAACTATTTCGTGAATATCCAAAGTACACAAGATACGGAAAAACAACGTTTTACTTCAAGTTCCCCTGTTCTCTACACGTAACAGGTTAGTTTAGATTTAACGAGATAAACTTTATCTTACCCTAAATCCTTTGGTTAGATTTAACAAGCTAAACTTTATCTTACCCTAAATCCTTTGGTTAGATTTAACAAGCTACACTTTATCTTACCCTAAATCCTTTGGTTAGATTTAACAAGCTAAACTTTATCTTACCCTAAATCCTTTGGTTAGATTTAACAAGCTAAACTTTATCTTACCCTAAATCCTTTGGTTAGATTTAACAAGCTAAACTTTATCTTACCCTAAATCCTTTGGTTAGATTTAACAAGCTAAACTTTATCTTACCCTAAATCCTTTGGTTAGATTTAACAAGCTAAACTTTATCTTACCCTAAATCCTTTGGTTAGATTTAACAAGCTAAACTTTATCTTACCCTAAATCCTTTGGTTAGATTTAACAAGCTAAACTTTATCTTACCCTAAATCCTTTGGTTAGATTTAACAAGCTAAACTTTATCTTACCCTAAATCCTTTGGTTAGATTTAACAAGCTAAACTTTATCTTACCCTAAATCCTTTGGTTAGATTTAACAAGCTAAACTTTATCTTACCCTAAATCCTTTGGTTAGATTTAACAAGCTAAACTTTATCTTACCCTAAATCCTTTGGTTAGATTTAACAAGCTAAACTTTATCTTACCCTAAATCCTTTGGTTAGATTTAACAAGCTAAACTTTATCTTACCCTAAATCCTTTGGTTAGATTTAACAAGCTAAACTTTATCTTACCCTAAATCCTTTGGTTAGATTTAACAAGCTAAACTTTATCTTACCCTAAATCCTTTGGTTAGATTTAACAAGCTAAACTTTATCTTACCCTAAATCCTTTGGTTAGATTTAACAAGCTAAACTTTATCTTACCCTAAATCCTTTGGTTAGATTTAACAAGCTAAACTTTATCTTACCCTAAATCCTTTGGTTAGATTTAACAAGCTAAACTTTATCTTACCCTAAATCCTTTGGTTAGATTTAACAAGCTAAACTTTATCTTACCCTAAATCCTTTGGTTAGATTTAACAAGCTAAACTTTATCTTACCCTAAATCCTTTGGTTAGATTTAACAAGCTAAACTTTATCTTACCCTAAATCCTTTGGTTAGATTTAACAAGCTAAACTTTATCTTACCCTAAATCCTTTGGTTAGATTTAACAAGCTAAACTTTATCTTACCCTAAATCCTTTGGTTAGATTTAACAAGCTAAACTTTATCTTACCCTAAATCCTTTGGTTAGATTTAACAAGCTAAACTTTATCTTACCCTAAATCCTTTGGTTAGATTTAACAAGCTAAACTTTATCTTACCCTAAATCCTTTGGTTAGATTTAACAAGCTAAACTTTATCTTACCCTAAATCCTTTGGTTAGATTTAACAAGCTAAACTTTATCTTACCCTAAATCCTTTGGTTAGATTTAACAAGCTAAACTTTATCTTACCCTAAATCCTTTGGTTAGATTTAACAAGCTAAACTTTATCTTACCCTAAATCCTTTGGTTAGATTTAACAAGCTAAACTTTATCTTACCCTAAATCCTTTGGTTAGATTTAACAAGCTAAACTTTATCTTACCCTAAATCCTTTGGTTAGATTTAACAAGCTAAACTTTATCTTACCCTAAATCCTTTGGTTAGATTTAACAAGGCACTACTAACTAAGCTAACTAGGCTGGCAATACCTACCAATAATTTCGTGAGTAAAACTTAAACATGAATAGGAATCAAAAATTCTAGTCAGATACCTACCTCTAACCTCTACCAACTCGTTAAAGGCACTACTTCTTATTTCCACTCTGATGACTTTCACTTACGTTGTTTGCTGAGTTCAATTAACTCGTTGTGCTTGATAGCATATGCTGACTCCAGACATGCAACTGCTGAATGTGCCCAGCATGATCCACACAAATGCTGATCCTGTACCTTGGGTAGAACTTTGCCCTTATCTTTGTAATTAATACTTTCCGCTAGACCATAGGAATTGGAGCTGTTGAAGCTGTAAGTCTCAAATGTACTCTTCAAATTTTCAATTTGTTCCCAGTCTAATGAAGAAAGTCCATGGTTGAATTCAGAGTCGGTCATGTCTGCAAACCGGTTGACTCCATATGTGGCCGTTCCTTGTTCATGTTTCGTGTAGTAGTCAATGGTCTTCAGGTTATTTCTGAAGATGTCAAATCGTCGCTCGATTTCCGAGTCAGAGTCATACTGTCGTTCATATTCTCTAACAAAGTCTTTAAATTGATTTCCATGGTCTAAAAATTCTTCTAAATCAAATGTGGAGGCCTCTTCAGAACCATATGAGTTTGGTTGTGACCTTTGTAGGATTAGATTCTGGAAACAAAATTGTACATAAATAAATTGGTAAAAAATTAAGGGAGGGAAAGAAAAGAATAACTTTCCCGTTTTCTTCAGATATGGAGTCTAGAGGCGCGAAACATGGACACGACCCGTCCAGCGTGGATGCCAGCCCAAGTAGGTGTGGACGCATCCCGAGGCCCATTCCGCCTCATATTGGAAGGTCAAGCCACGAACGGAGGCTTTGCCATTGATGACCTGTCCTTTACAGCGTCTGGCAGTAACTGTCCGAGTAAGTTAAAATAGACTGATGAATTGTTTTTCCATAATTTCGGGAAAATTTGGGAATCCATATTTTTTTCATATAAAAGTCAAAAAGAATAACTTGAGTTTTCTCGCACGAAGTTTGTAGGTCTCAGATAGGTTTTCACATCAATATTCGATCTTACATAATTCAAGAAGTAAGTACCTACCTCTAGTACTCTATCAACATCGCTCAGTACATCTCCTCTACTAACGCCTAAACTCACACAAAGAGCCACCAGTACAGTGCGAAGTTTGTAGGTCTCATATAGGTTTTCACATCAATATTCGATCTTACATAATTCAAGAAGCAAGTACCTACCTCTAGTACTCTATCAACATCGCTCAGTACATCTCCTCTACTAACGCCTAAACTCACACAAAGAGCCACCAGTACAGTTTTAATCGAGATCATTTTGACTACTGAAATTGAAATCCTTTATCAGTGGACGGAATTAATTTTTTCAATAGCTCATCATCAAGTGGTTAGTGTTTATCTTTTTATTGTTTTTATCGACATTCAATTTGATTTTTTTACTTTTACCCGTAGAATTTGTTTCCTCACTGTTATTTCAGCTCTTTAACTGAATCAGCTTTATCCAAATTCTTTGTCCGTAAAAGGAATAGGGCATACATTGTTTTTATCGACATTCAATTTGATTTTTTTACTTTTACTCGTAGAATTTGTTTCCTCACTGTTATTTCAGCTCTTTAACTGAATCAGCTTTATCCAAATTCTTTGTCCGTAAAAGGAATAGGGCATAGTTTACAGAAACTTTGAAAGAAGAGAGTATTACCTGATCTCTATCTAACTATAAAAAAAAGGAATTTTATTTTTGTGTTAAGCATAAATGCTTGTCACAAATGTCGTTCCCTGCTTAATGCACTACGCTAAATTTTATGACTTGACTTGGACTCGAACCACTATAAAAAAAAGGAATTTTATTTTTGTGTTAGGCATAAATGCTTGTCACAAATGTCGTTCCCTACGCTCCCCTTCCCCTTAATGCACTACGCTAAATTTTATGACTTGACTTGGACTCGAACCACCAACCTTCAGATCCACCCCACTACACGGACTACACCACTGAGGTTGGTATCTACTAATCTACTATCAAAATATCAAACTATAACCACCAAACACATCTCTTCCAAAGACTTTTGTCTGTAAACCACTGAGGTTGGTATCTACTAATCTACTATCAAAATATCAAACTATAACCACCAAACACATCTCTTCCAAAGACTTTTGTCTGTAATTCAACGTACATGGTAATGAATTGGTAAAGCAACAACTAGAAAATAAAAGATACTCCTTTACTATTGTATTCTTTCATTTATCAGTAAAATGATTGAGGAAGAAATGTGAGCGGATGACAATAGGTTTTCTCAGTTTTCTGATGATCACATTTAGATAAGTGTAAGTAGAATGAGATTTCAACAGTTCAAGTAGGCAAAAGTACTTCACTTATGATTGAAGAGACTATCATTAGGGAAATTTCTACACCTGTCCATTGTTCGAATGTTTGCCTACCAACAATTCTGATCGTCTGATCAATTTGATGTTTCAGTTTCAGACAGATAATGATGAAATATCTTCTACCAAATATCAACTGTAGAATCCAAACATTTACTAATGCATAGTATAATAAATATAATAATTCATAATATACTACATATTTATTTAAATTCAATCAATAATTAGGTGGAATTATTGCCCAAGGCAATCTCCGTCATCCAACTTTATATGCCCCCTGGTATTTCAGTATTTGTACCAGTCTTTCTTTGAATTCCAAGTTGAGGTCAAATTTTGACAATGACATGGGCAAATGATCAAGGTTACTGACCTTGATTCAAAGATGAGGCGTGACAAGTCTTTGAATTCCAAGTTGAGGTCAAATTTTGACAATGACATGGGCAAAAGATCAAGGTTACTGACCTTGATTCAAAGGTGAGGCGTGAGTCATATCAAGGGCTCATGTATTACAAAATGGACTCAGGACATTCAATCACAAAGGTGTTAGGAGTTGTGGACAGACATTGGGTGATTGTGAGATAGACTTTTACAAAATGGACTCAGGACATTCAATCACAAAGGTGTTAGGAGTTGTGGACAGACATTGGGTGATTGTGAGATAGACTTCTAGATGTTGCAACCACCTACATCCTTCTACTCACAGGACATGAGTAATTTTATTATCTTCAGTGAACAACTTCCAAGGCAAATACTGTGACTTGTGACTGGACACTGCAACAATGTAATGAAAACTTTTATAAATATTACCTACTTGAAAATCTTTTCAAAATGCAGTAAAACCTTTTTTGCAGGTTGGAGCTCTAAAGATCAGGAAATCAAGAAAAATTAAAGGTACCTAGTTCTTTGTGACTGGACACTGCAACAATGTAATGAAAACTTTTATAAATATTACCTACTTGAGAATCTTTTCAAAATGCAGTAAAACCTTTTTTGCAGGTTGGAGCTCTAAAGATCAGGAAATCAAGAAAAATTAAAGGTACCTAGTTCTTCCTATTACAAAATGGACTCAGGACATTCAATCACAAAGGTGTTAGGAGTTGTGGACAGACATTGGGTGATTGTGAGATAAACTTCTAGATGTCGCAACCACCTACATCCTTCTACTCACAGGACATGAGTAATTTTATTATCTTCAGTGAACAACTTCCAAATAGGCAAATACTGTGACTGGACACTGCAACAATGTAATGAAAACTTTTATAAATATTACCTCTACTTGAGAATCTTTTCAAAATGCAGTAAAACCTTTTTAGCAGGTTGGAGCTCTAAAGATCAGGAAATCAAGAAAAATTAAAGGTACCTAGTTCTTAGCATGTATCTAATTTACTTACCACCACAGCAATAAAGTTCATTTAAATCCAGGAAAAATCCATGAAACTAAAGATCTGTTATTATCTCTGTCTGTTATCAACGACTGATTAGGTACTGATAATGATAAAATAAAAAAGTTTTTCTGTTAAAATTTTAAAAAATTGAACAGTGAGAAGCTAGCCATCAAAAGTAAACATGACGAGCGTTCAAGGAGGTAAAAAAGTTTTTCTGTTAAAAAATGAAAATTTAAAAAAATGAACAGTGAGAAGCTAGCCATCAAAAGTAAACATGACGAGCGTTCAAGGAGGTAAAGAAGACTGGAGAGAAACAAAAGTGAGGCCAACTGAGAAAAGAAAGATGAATATGTGACGTCACGACTGTTTAATCTTTTATTTGAATAGAATTTTTGGCCTTTTGAAGACACTTTTTCTCTGTTTTGACTTCAGATTTGGACTTTTCGCAACTTTTTATGTGGCAATCGTTTCTTTTAAATTTTTACATCGATCCGTTCAATATTTTTACCCACATGCTCCATATTTATGTTGACAAAATTTCCGACCGTGTGCAGTGGCCTTGTATCATTTGATGGCAGCCAACAGCCAATCAGAGTCGATGAAAGTTTTACCCAAAACCCCGTGATTCCCGTGAACTTTTGCTTTCCACGCAAGCTCAAACCTCAAAAGTTCAGTTGTTCAGTTCTGGTTCTGGTTCTCGGTAATCGGTCGATCGTTTCGCTTTGTAACTTTTTTAACCATGTTTTAAATTATTTGTAATAATGTGTAAAACTAAAAGAATAAAATCATTTTTCGTTTTTTATCACGCTTTTACTCGTCCGTGCGTTTTAAGTGCTGTGTTTTTCATAAATTTAATTTCAAGTTATGGTGTCTTCTGACCAAAGCACTAAAGGGTGAGGGTGGGGTACTTACCCCAAACGGATGGGAGGCATTTCATGCCTTCAACCGTAGTTGGCTCTATGTAAAGTACTTTAGGGTGAGGGTGGGGTACTTAGTTACTTACCCCAAACGGATGGGAGGCATTTCATGCCTTCAACCGGAGTTGGCTCTATGGCTATGGTAGTAAGTTATCTTCACGAAACTACAGGTTTTGATGTGGACTGAAGAGGCATAGCTTGGGAAAAAATAATGGAGTAGTGTGGAGCTCTATGGTAGTAAGTTATCTTCACGAAACTACAGGTTTTGATGTGGACTGAAGAGGCATAGCTTGGGAAAAAATAATGGAGTAGTGTGGGTTTCATCGCCGTTTTTACTTCGTAACGGACAATTGAGGAGCTGGTTGAGGTCAGCGAAAAAGGCAATAGGAAACATAAAAGCCTAATAATCTTAATATGAGCAAGAGATCTTGTTCTTCGTCTTTTCCCGAGTTTAGACGGGGTCGTCGTATTTTCGTCAGGCCTCAATCAGCCCTAGGGTGATCGCTTTTGGCTACAAAATTCTACGAGTGAATGCCTTTCGCACTTAACCTTTGCTAATTCTTTAGCAAGGGAATTTTCAGGCTGGTATGCTCCCTGTTTAAAGCCCCCTGGCCAGACTAGGCTGATCTACTCCCTGTTTGATGTCCCCCAGCCAGACATAATATAAGGAATTTTAATTGTGTTAAGCATAAATGCTTGTCACAAATGTCGTTCCCCGCTTAATGCACTACGCTAAATTTTTTGACTTGACTTGGACTCGAACCACCAACCTCCAGATCCGAAGTCCAACGCGCTAACCACTACACCACTGAGGTTGGTGCCAGACATAATATATGACCAAGAGATCTCTCTCAAAAATAAGGGGGGGAAAATATATAAACTTACCTGTCTGTAATCTTTTTCTTCCATGATACCTCCAACATGATCAAGGTAGTAGTAGGCTCTGAAAGTGACCAAGAGATCTCTCTCAAAAATAAGGGGGGAAAATATATAAACTTACCTGTCTGTAATCTTTTTCTTCCATGATACCTCCAACATGATCAAGGTAGTAGTAGGCTCTGAAAGGCCATCCGCCACAACAACCACCATCCAGGAAATCACAATCGACGAGTTCTGTTGAAAACAAAAACAACGGTTATTGACATTCAGTTCTTGTATGTAGCCTATATTAATCATTTATTCATTAGAGGGGTAATACCTACCAATAATTTCGTGAGTAAAACTTGAACATGAATAGGAATCAAAAATTCTAGTCAGATACCTACCTCTAACCTCTACCAACTCGTTAAAGGCACTACTTCTTATTTCCACTCTGGCTCTATGGTAGTAAGTTATCTTCACGAACCTACAGGTTTTGATGTGGACTGAAGAGGCATAGCTTGGGAAAAAATAATGGAGTAGTGTGGTGCACGTGGTCCTTACAATAGGATGGGAATGGGTTCAGAACCCAGCATGGCATGTAAACTTGGGTAATGTAGATGAGCAAAGTCATGCAATGCAAAAGCATTTCCAATATTTCCATAGTACCTAGGTATTTTTTCCCCCAAGTACTTAGCTAAGATATAGATTTTAGCAGTCTAGGTAGGTACCTATGATATACCAAGTTAAAGTTGGATTTCAACAGTATTTTTTTCAGCTCCTAGAAGGCCTGCTAACAGGATGTTATGTTCCATTTGATTTGTATATTTTTAACAAGGCTGTTTAGCTAACAGGCTGTTATGGGTATGGGGCTAAAAGGGTTGATGAAATCCAACCCTAACCTGGCTTCTCTCCCATGAGTTATTTGATTAGAAAGTTTTGGTCCTGTGTTTCCATTTTCTTTAGTAGGACACCTACCTACCAACCTGAAAATATTCATTAAAAAAAACTTTTTGATCAAGGCTCAGATTTTGGTGAGAGACATCTAGGTAAAATAGGTAAATGAATATTGACTCTTGATGGCTGGATAAGCTGGATTAAATGAGGACAGTAGACAACCCAGCTTCTGGCCTTATGTAAACACCACTGGTATCCAATAACATTGCAGTTTGCAGTCCAGTTAGTTGACAGTTTCAACTAACCAACAAAAAAATTTTTGATCAAGGCTCAGATTTTGGTGAGAGACATCTACTTAGGTAAAATAGGTAAATGAATATTGACTCTTGATGGCTGGATAAGCTGGATTAAATGAGGACAGTAGACAAACCAGCTTCTGGCCTTATGTAAACACCACTGGTATCCAATAACATTGCAGTTTGCAGTCCAGTTAGTTGACAGTTTCAACTAACCAACAACCAACAATTAACTATAGGTAGGTACAGAAGTCCATTTTGTCCAACTGGACTTGAATGTTATTGGACACAAGTGGTTTTTACATGTGGCCAGTTAGCTGGACCTAACTATGTAGAGCTAGGTATAGGTAGGTACAGAAGTCCATTTTGTCCAACTGGACTTGAATGTTATTGGACACAAGTGGTTTTTACATGTGGCCAGTTAGCTGGACTGCATACTGTCCTCATGTTATCCAGGAAAATGAGGAGTCTGTCATCTGTCAGTAGCTAGGTAGGCATCTTTTCAGGTCCAGATTTAGGTGGATTAGCAGGTCTAGAATTAGGTGATAGTAACTTGGATAAATGAGTAAATATTAGTAGGTACCTACCTAACTTTAGGATATTGGGTACCTACCTAACTTAAAAAAAATATATATATATACAGGGTGTCCCGCGAACGACTGTACAACGCTTGAGGGTTGATGCAGGACCTAAAGGACTACCAGAAAAAGCTATCTGGACAGATCCGATTTTCAACAGGGGCGGAGTTATGAAGGATTTTCTGTTTTTCAACATTTTTCATACCTCGTCAACTTAAAACACCTTTATCTCTTGAACCAATAAAGACAATACAAAAACTGATTGCACCATTGAAAAGAACACAAAATTTACTAAAAGATAAGATTCCCTGTTTTGGTAAATCCCTCCCTCAAACACAACCAAAGGCTTGAGAAAAAGATTTTTTTGTGTCCCTTTAAAAGCTACCATTTTTTCAATTCGATTTTTCTTAAAGTTTCCACTGAAATTCATTGAATTTCTCCTGATATCTTATTGGTTCAAGAGATAAAGGCGTTTTAAAGGGACAAGGTATGAAAATGTTGAAAAACAGAAAATCCTTCATAACTCCGCCCCTGTTGAAATCGGATCTGTCCAGATAGCTTTTTCTGGTAGCCCTTTAGGTCCTGCATCAACTATCAAGCGTTGTACAGTCGTTCGCGGGACACCCTGTATAAATCTAATAAAATGAAAAATAGGATATTATAAGGGTTTAAAATTACCTTTTTAAGATATGTTTTTTTTTTTTTTTTTTCATCTTCTTCAAGTGGGTGTATTTACTAGTAGTTTCCATTATCATGGAGGATACCAAGGTACTGTCCTGGATTTTAAGAATTTGGGATTACACCAGCATGAGGAGCAATAATACGGTAAGATATTAAATGTTTGGTGGTGGGTATCACATGTTTGTTTAAGTCTATTTATCCCTATTCTTAGTGTAATAGAAAGTAAAAATAATGAGCACATTTATAAATAATGAGCACCTTTATCTAATATAGTATAGATACAGGCACTTACCTGATTTGGTTATTTGTGAAGTTTTCCGAGAGTTTCGATTGTACTCTCCAGGGGGGCAATGTTTGGCCTAGATTCTAAAAGAACCTGTCAGCTTTGTCTTGACATTCCAATACGCGATAAAAGGTTTAGAAATATTAGAAACGCAAATATTTGCCTGTAGTCGTGGACTGGCCGAGGAAATGAAAAACAAACAACAAACTGGGGTCCGTCCCTCCGGAATTTTTTAGCCCGTACCTACCCTAGTTTTTTCGATCGTGATAGAGAAAATCAGTACCCTATGTACCTACCTGCCTAATTTGGTTTAATATTCAGTTTATTATAAGTCCTTCTATGGGAGCAGACATTGTGACAGACAGACAACGACACCGAAGCGAATACAATAGTCCGTCCTTTATACCTTTTTTGTTATTACTATTCGAATCTAAATAATAACAGGAAGGACGAACTACAAAATACCTAAGCGTTCCCTAAAGTGCCTAGTTTCATCTTTGATTTTTGTTTGGATAATTAATTGCTACTGAATAGGAACTATAATTGGTCGCCGAACGATAAGTAGGCTGCTCGAAATTTCACGTGTCGTCTTCAAAGATAAGTATGTCTTCAAAGATAAGTACATAGATTGTACAAGTAAGTACTTTGGTAATTTTTAATTCGAAATTAATCGCCAGAAGCTGAACACACGTTTGATAGAAGGTAACTGGATGTACACTATTACCGAATTCGTCACGTTTCCCATCATTCATCACAATCTACAGCTTACTATCTAATACTACTACCACTACCTACTATGAGGGTTGCCAAGCACCGTCCAACGCCCGTATTTCCCGGGACATCCTGAATTTTCGGGAAAAATAAAAATGTCCTGAAAAGTCCCACTTTTGACGAGGCTGTCCACGGCGCCGGGGTGTCGTGTCCCGGCCGGTTTGGTAATTTTTTGGAGTTTGGGCGTATAAAAGTGTTGGGGGTTTTTTTTTTTTTTTTTTTTTTTTTTTTTTTTTTCATTTACTTACCTAACTGATAGGGAATATTAAGTAAGATGTGTTTTTCTATCGCACTACGTATTGTTCTATCACTCAAGATGTTTATGGGAGCGACAAGTGTTATGGTGCACCGAACTCGAAAAATTAAAGCATTCTGTTGATTAATATTAGAATGATTATTAGAATATTAAGTATCTATAATAATAGAAGATAAGTACCTACTTACTACCTGTTTGATTACCTACTTTTTAATTTCACTCAAAAAACGCATCATAGTACCTACCAGTATTTACCTACCTACTTACTCAATACATTACCTTATTAGGTATATAGGTACTTACTGCTTACATTACTTTGAAGTGTAGTAGCGTTAGCTAACTGCATGTGTCCTGTTCATACATACGAGTTTGTTTGTACTTTTATTTACCCATCGAGTTTATGAATTGACAACATTAAATTTGCTTATCATAGTAGAGACATACTCGTAGGAACTTACATTTTCTCCCCACTTCTTGCCCCATGAGTTTTTGCCAATCCAGTACTTGACTCCGCCTGAAAATGAGAATGATTAAATTTAGAATTGTATCTTCCAAAACGAACTTTTCCAAAAGAGACTCGTTTGATAGGATCCCGATGGTGAGACAACGGTCAAAAGTGCATTTCCAAGTGTAGCTTACGAGTGATGAATATGAATTCTCTAGAAAGGTGGAAATGTCTTTACCTAATTTGTAAAAAAGAGAACTTCGTCTGAAATACTTCTTAAGGAATATTTTCTTACCCTCTTCTCCGTAACCGACCAGAACTACCGAATGGTAGATGTAGTTGGAGTTTTTCAAGCATTTGGTGTCCTTTTGTCCTAGAAAGGTGGAAACGTCTTTACCTAATTTGTAAAAAAAGAGAACATCGTCTGAAATAGGTACTTTCAGGAACATTTTCTTACCCTCTTCTCCGTAACCGACCAGAACTACCGAATGGTAGATGTAGTTGGAGTTTTTCAAGCATTTGGTGTCCTTTTGTCTGAGAATTCCCTTCTTGTAAACCTGAGAGCATAATAGGAGGGAACTTGATTAGTTGATTACAGAAAATAATACTGAACTATTTTGCAGTTTTCCGATAACATCAGGGTTAACCGATTAACATCAAGGTTTTGCACATTGCGAGCTCTTCCACCCAAACAACTTTTTGTGTGGAAGTGAGCTTTTGTGCATGAGGATGGTTATCGTTTTTAATCTACGGCGAAGCGAAAATTTCTCCCCCAAATAAGATATACCTGCCTCTATTATGTACGAGTAGATAAGCTTCACTTACAGCCGAGCCGTTTTGCAGTAATTCATTACTCGCCAAAAATAATACTGAACTATTTTGCAGTTTTCTGATAACATCAGGGTTAACCGATTAACATCAGGGTTTTGCACATTGCGAGCTCTTCCATCCAAACAACTTTTTGTGTAGAAGTGAGCTCTTGTGCATGAGGATGGTTATCGTTTTTAATCTACGGGGAAGTGAAAATTTCTCTCCCAAATAAGATATACCTGCCTCTATTATGTACGAGTAGATAAGCTTCACTTACAGCCGAGCCGTTTTGCAAAAAATGTCAACATTAATCCTGGTTTTGTACCCTTGTTCATTGATGGCAAGATCCCTTGTTTCTTTAGTGCCATGGTCAATTTTTTGCGAGGAACTTGATTAGTTGATTACAAAAAATAATACTGAACTATTTTGCAGTTTTCCGATAACATCAGGGTTAACCGATTAACATCAGGGTTTTGCACATTGCGAGCTCTTCCATCCAAACAACTTTTTGTATAGAAGTGAGCTTTTGTGCATGAGGATGGTTATCGTTTTTAATCTACGGCGAAGTGAAAATTTCTCTCCCAAATAAGATATACCTGCCTCTATTATGTACGAGTAGATAAGCTTCACTTACAGCCGAGCCGTTTTGCAGTAGGTAATTCATTACTCGCCGCTCTTAACTTTAGCTTCTTTTGTGCACCAGTTGAAACTTACCGTGAGTCCATTAGGCGTCAAGTTGACAACCACGGGGCCTTTCTCGGCCACATACTTCTCAATCAGCTCCTCATTGATGGCGACACTGGTGTTGGTGAACAAGGCCAGGCCGTAGACTTGAACTTTGGCGTTTTCCCGCTTGAAGTGACACCGTCGCAGGAACGGACGGCCGTTGTAGGTTTTGTCTAGTTCCATTCCACCGTCCCGGTTTAGATAGAGATAGGACATGTGAGGCCGGCCCCCGCAGCAAGCGTAGTTGAAACGGTCACAGTCGATCAGTTCTGGGGGAAAATGAGTGCATTTGTTTTCTAGGTTAGTGTTGGGAATCGAGTTTTCTAGAGTGAAGATAGTCTGTATAGTGGTGTCAAAACTTAACGGCATAGTATGACATGGAAACAGACGTCCCCCACGAGAATGAAAATTTCCAATGGAATGATAATTTTGGCTGTGATGTGCAACCAGTCAAAGGCTGGCAGATGCTTTGTTTGTTATTATATAAATGTTTCTCCCTTACGTTGGAACTAGGCGAAAAAATTAATCTAAATAATAGCTTACGTTGTTTTGAAAGCCTCTGGAAGTGGTTGGTTTGCAGTGCGTACGCAGTTTCCAGTGCTGTGGTTGCAGCATACGCTTCCCTTACGTTAGAACTACAAAAAATTTATCTAAATATAATAGCTTACGTTGTTTTGAAAGCCTCTGGAAGTGGTTGGTTTGCAGTGCGTACGCAGTTTCCAGTGCTGTGGTTGCAGCATACGCCCAGGATGAGCTGCAGTAGCCTTGATCCAGCACAGGACTGATCAGTCCTTTGTTTCGCCAGTCGACACTGCTTGGGGTGTCCTTGTACTTCAGATCTCTATACAGGAGTTCCTCTCCCATTTGTACCATCTCCTGGAACGATTGGCTTTCTACACCGGTAAGCTCGGGCTCCTGCCTCGAGTCCTTTCTTTCGCCAGTCGACACTGCTTGGGGTGTCCTTGTACTGCAGATCTCTATACAGGAGTTCCTCTCCCATTTGTACCATCTCCTGGAACGATTGGCTTTCTACACCGGTAAGCTCGGGCGCCTGCCTCTCGCACTGACTGGTGAATTTGGACAGTTCTTTCTCTGTAAGGGAAAAATTGTGGTTACTGGTTAAGTAAGTATACTCGTAAGTAAATGGATTTTTTTGTGGAAGAGTTTTGGCTTAGGTTGTTATATCTCTATTGCCTTAGGGACATTCCTTAGAGATACATAGTTACATGGTCTATTCTATTTGTACCTACTTACTTATTCTATGGCATATCCTGGTTTTTCCCTCCGATTTTCATCTTACCTCCGTAGTCGGAGAATTCTGTCATGCCATACTCGGCTGTTCCCTCTTCATTTTGGACGAAATGGTCGTGAACATCCATGTTCTTCTTGAACGCGTCGAATCTAAATTCAATCTCCCAGTCGCTGGCATACTTGCGTCCGAATTCAGCAACAAATTGACGGAACAGTGTCAACCGTTCGTCATTGGCATTGCCAGGCTGAAATTATTAGCAAGACCAAAAGGGAAAAGAATAAGTTATACAAAGGCCAAAGGCAAAGATAGATAGATACACAAGAGCATTTTTCTAGTACTTACGAGTTCTGGTATTAAAAGAAAGTACTTACTTACATGCTTGTAGATCATAAAATGTTGCTACCAAAATTTTCGAAGTTGAAAATACTTACGAGTTCTGGTATTAAAAGAAAGTACTTACTTACATGCTTGTAGATCATAAAATGTTGCTACCAAAATTTTCGAAGTTGAAAGTACTTACTTACGAGTTCTGGTATTAAAAGAAAGTACTTACTTACTTACTTACATGCTTGTAGATCATAAAATGTTGCTACCAAAATTTTCGAAGTTGAAATAATTTTCTTTCTTCTTATTATCTGTAATAATTTACCACTCCTATGTTAGTAAGTACGTCCTTATAATTACTGGAACATTATTTCACTAGGTATGTTTAGTAAGAACTTACCTCGAGTACCCGGGTTATCCTCTGTTGGACTTCATCATTTAGATCGACGTCAATACTCAGAGCACAATGGACGAGACATAAGGCCCCCAAAATTTGCAGTGAAATCTTCATGTTGATCAGTGTGAGGTTCAGTAGCTACTGAATCAAAATTCTACTTGAATACGGTTCCCTACTTGAGTTTTTTAATAGTTTTTTCCACCAAAATCCTTTGATCTTAAATGGGTTCTAGAAGATTTTTCCTGGCTCTAGGTATATCAAAGTATGAAAACAAAGCACTTATGGGTAAATAAAAGTACAAACAAACTCGTATGTATGAACAGGACACATGCAGTTAGCTAACGCTACTACACTTCAAAGTAATGTAAGTACCTATATACCTAATAAGGTAATGTATTGAGTAAGTAGGTAGGTAAATACTGGTAGGTACTATGATGCGTTTTTTGAGTGAAATTTTACTTTTACTTTTAATTGTATGTTTGTAAACCTAAGAATTTGAAACAAATAAACAATATTTTCTATTCTATTCTATTCTATTCTATACCTTTTTATTACTATTGTAATGTAATAATAAAGGAAGGACGGACTAAAAACACCTAAGCGTCTTCCCTAAAGTGCCTAGTTTCATCTTTGATTTTTGTTTGGATAATTAATTGCTACTTGATAGGATATAATTGGTCGCGAACGATAAGTAGGTGCTCGAAATTTCACGTGTCGTCTTCAAAGATAAGTATGTCTTCAAAGATAAGTATAGTAAGTAAGTAAGTACTTGGGTAATTTTTATTTCGAAATTCATCAGCCAGAAGTGACAACGTTTGATAGAAGGTACTGGAATGTAGGAAAACACTCACTATTACGAATTCGTCACGTTTCATCATTCATCTACAATCTACATACCTACTACCTACCTGTGAGGGTTGCCAACTTGCCAACCGTCCCGTATTCCTTTACTATTGTATTCTTTCATTTATCAGTAAAATGATTGAGGAAGAAATGTGAGCGGATGACAATAGGTTTTCTCAGTTTTCTGATGATCACATTTAGATAAGTGTAAGTAGAATGAGATTTCAACAGTTCAAGTAGGCAAAAGTACTTCACTTATGATTGAAGAGACTATCATTAGGGAAATTTCTACACCTGTCCATTGTTCGAATGTTTACCTACCAACAATTCTGATGGTCTGATCAATTTGATGTTTCAGTTTCAGACAGATAATGATGAAATATCTTCTACCAAATATCAACTGTAGAATCCAAACATTTACTAACGTCTGCATCTGATCAATTTGATGTTTCAGTTTCAGACAGATAATGATGAAATATCTTCTACCAAATATCAACTGTAGAATCCAAACATTTACTAATGCATAGTATAATAATTCATAATATTCTACTTACATATTTATTTAAATTCAATCAATAATTAGGTGGAATTATTGCCCAAGGCAATCTCCATCATCCAACTTTGTATGCCCCCTGGTATTTCAGTATTTGTACCTTTGAAAAGCTTTCAAAGTAAAATCTTATAGAGTAATATACAGTAGAAGCCTACCTGCTAGGTCTGATCTTACTTGTCTTGAGCTTGGGGATAATTAGATTCACATTAGATAGCCAAAATAAATAATAGCTTACCTATTAGTCCCCAAGGGAATTTTCGTCACCAAACATTTATCTTACCGTATTATTGCTCCTCATGCTGGTGTAATCCAATTCTTAAAATCCAGGACAGTACCCTGGTATCCTCCATGATAATAGAAACTACTAGTAAATACACCACTTGAAGAAGATGAAAAAAAAAAACATATCTTAAAAAAGGTAATTTTAAACCCTTACTTAATATCCTATTTTCGATTTTATTAGATTTATACAGGGTGTCCCGCGAACGACTGTACAACGCTTGATAGTTGATGCAGGACCTAAAGGGCTACCAGAAAAAGCTATCTGGACAGATCCGATTTTCAACAGGGGCGGAGTTATGAAGGATTTTCTGTTTTTCAACATTTTTCATACCTTGTCCACTTAAAACGCCTTTATCTCTTGAACCAATAAAGATAATAAAAAACCGATTGCACCATTGAAAAGAACACAAAATTTACTAAAAGATAAGATTCCCTGTTTTGGTAAATCCCTCCCTCAAACACAACCAGAGGCTTGAGAAAAAGATTTTTTTGTGTCCCTTTAAAAACTACCATTTTTTCAATTCGATTTTTCTTAAAGTTTCCACTGAAATTCATTGAATTTCTCCTGATATCTTATTGGTTCAAGAGATAAAGGCGTTTAAAGGGACAAGGTATGAAAAATGTTGAAAAACAGAAAATCCTTCATAACTCCGCCCCTGTTGAAAATCGGATCTGTCCAGATAGCATTTTAAAAACTACCATTTTTTCAATTCGATTTTTCTTAAAGTTTCCACTGAAATTCATTGAATTTCTCCTGATGTCTTTATTGCTTCAAGAGATAAAGGCGTTTTAAAGGGACAAGGTATGAAAAATGTTGAAAAACAGAAATTCCTTCATAACTCCGCCCCTGTTGAAAATCGGATCTGTCCAGATAGCTTTTTCTGGTAGCCCTTTAGGTCCTGCCAACCATCAAGCGTTGTACAGTCGTTCGCGGGACACCCTGTATAAATCTAATAAAATGGAAAATAGGATATTAAGGGTTTAAAATTACCTTTTTTAAGATATGTTTTTTTTTTTTTCATCTTCTTCAAGTGGTGTATTTACTAGTAGTTTCCATTATCATGGAGGATACCAAGGTACTGTCCTGGATTTTAAGAATTGGATTACACCAGCATGAGGAGCAATAATACGGTAAGATACTTAAATGTTTGGTGGTGGGTATCACATGTTTGTTTAAGTCTATTTATCCCTATTCTTAGTGTAATAGAAAGTAAAAATAATGAGCACATTTAATAAATAATGATCCCTATTCTTAGTGTAATAGAAAGTAAAAATAATGAGCACATTTAATAAATAATGAGCACCTTTATCTAATATAGATATTAGATACAGGCACTTACCTGATTTGGTTATTTGTGAAGTTTTCGAGAAGTTTCGATTGTACTCTCCAGGGGGCAATGTTTTGGCCTAGATGATACAGGCACTTACCTGATTTGGTTATTTGTGAAGTTTTCGAGAAGTTTCGATTGTACTCTCCAGGGGGCAATGTTTTGGCCTAGATTCTAAAAGAACCTGTCAGCTTTGTCTTGACATTCCAATACGCGATAAAAGGTTTAGAAATATTAGAAACGCAATATTTATGCCTGTAGTCGTGGACTGGCCGAGGAAATGAAAAACAAACAACAAACTGGGTCCGTCCCTCCGGGAATTTTTTAGCCCGTACCTACCTAGTTTTTTCGATCGTGATTAGAGAAAATCAGTACCTATGTACCTACCTGCCTAATTTGTTTAATATTCAGTTTATTATAAGTCCTTCTATGGGAGCAGACAGTGTGACAGACAGTTCCATTCCACCGTCCCGGTTTAGATAGAGATAGGACATGTGAGGCCGGCCCCCACAGCAAGCGTAGTTGAAACGGTCACAGTCGATCAGTTCTGGGGGAAAATGAGTGCATTTGTTTTCTAGGTTATTGTTGGGAATCGAGTTTTCTAGAGTGAAGATAGTCTGTATAGTGGTGTCAAAACTTAACAGCATAGTATGACATGGAAAAAGACGTCCCCCACGAGAATGAAAATTTCCAATGGAATGATAATTTTGGCTGTGATGTGCAACCAGTCAAAGGCTGGCAGATGCTTTGTGACCTACCTGCCTAATTTGTTTACTATTCAGTTTATTATAAGTCCTTCTATGGGAGCAGACAGTGTGACAGACAGACAAACGACACCGAAGCGAATACAATAGTCCGTCCTTTATACCTGTTTATTACTATTGTAATGTAATAATAAAGGAAGGACGGACTAAAAATACCTAAGCGTCTTCCCTAAAGTGCCTAGTTTCATCTTTGATTTTTGTTTGGATAATTAATTGCTACTTGATAGGATATAATTGGTCGCTAACGACAAGTAGGTGCTCGAAATTTCACGTGTCTTCAAAGATAAGTAGGTATGTCTTCAAAGATAAGTATAGATAGTAAGTAAGTACTTGGGTAATTTTTATTTCGAAATTCATCTGCCAGAAGCCAGAAGTGACACGTTTGATAGAAGGTACTGGAATGTAGGAAAACACTCACTATCACGAATTCGTCACGTTTCATCATTCATCTACATAAGTAGGTGCTCGAAATTTCACTTGTCGTCTTCAAAGATAAGTATAGTAAGTAAGTACTTGGGTAATTTTTATTTCGAAATTCATCTGCCAGAAGTGACACGTTTGATAGAAGGTACTGGAATGTAGGAAAACACTCACTATCACGAATTCGTCACGTTTCATCATTCATCTACAATCTACATACCTACTACCTACCTGTGAGGGTTGCCAACTTGCCAACCGTCCCGTATTTCCAGGGACATCCTGAATTTTCGGGAAAAATAAAATGTCCTGAAAAGTCCCACTTTTAGAGGCTGTCACGGCGCGGTGTCGTGTCTCGGCCGGTTTGGTATTTTTTGGAGTTTGGCGTATAAAGTGATGACTTTTTTTTTTTCATTTAATTAGGTGATAGGGAATATTAAGTAAGATGTGTTTTTCTATCGCACTAGGTACTTATTGTTCTATCACTCAAGATGTTTATGGGAGCGACAAGTGTTATGGTGCACCGAACTCGAATAAATAAAGCATTCTGATGATTAATATTAGAATGATTATTAGAATAGTAAGTATCTATAATAATAGAAGATAAGTACCTACTTACTACCTGTTTGATTACCTACTTTTTAATTTCACTCAAAAAACGCATCATAGTACCTACCAGTATTTACCTACCTACTTACTCAATACATTACCTTATTAGGTATATAGGTACTTACATTACTTTGACTATTTCGGATCAATTTTGTGCCCAGATTATCTCAAAATTGACTCCGAATAGCGGCCGAACCGCACATTTCTCGAGCTTGGGGCCCAAGGAGACTTTGATCTACATTTTATAAAGTTAGAATTCACCAAAGTTTGAGCGACTTGGGCCGAAAAACAAAGTCCTGAGGATTGGGAACATGAGCTTTTTTAAAACTTTGTTACCCATACCCATAGCTTGTTAAGCTTTATTGCAAGCACATTGCATACACAGACAAGAAGAAGGCGTATTTTGTATTTACGAAATAGGCTACCCAGTTCTTTCTCAAAATATTGAAAGACCACCTGGACATTCTCGTACTGCGGACCTTTTTGCCTTTAAATTCCCAAATTTTCTCTATTCTGTAATACTTACCTATAAAAATATTATTATCAGGATCCTATAAAAATAATTATGTAGTATATATAGTAGGTTAGTAGTGGGGAAGAACATCTTTGGTCAGTAGTAATAATAGTTTAATTAATTTTTCATTTCTTTGCTTCTGACGTTTTCTTTTGTTTCTGACAAACGGGAAGTCTGAACTCCCGTTTACAGTCTTCCAGGAGCTGTAGGTTAGTAGTGGGGAAGAACATCTTTGGTCAGTAGTAATAAAATACTTAATAGTTTAATTTATTAATTTTTCATTTCTTTGCTTCTGACGTTTTCTTTTGTTTCTGACAAACGGGAAGTCTGAACTCCCGTTTACAGTCTTCCAGGAGCGATTAAAATTTCTCCATCAGGAAAACACAAGTAAATTATCATGGGATAATCATTTGAAGATAAATTGAGTCTAGTACTTTCACCCACAACACCTTTATCTTCTATACAAGTCAGGCTTGACAGTAGCCCTATACATCCAGCGCTGGGAGGCTCAATAAAGCATGCAGCGTTTTATGACTGATCGTGTGTAGCTACCTTAAGATTTTATCTTTACAAGAGAGGTACTTAGGTCTTCCAGAAAGATTACAGTTCATTTCCCAAGAGTACAAGTACAAACTGGGATGATTTTCTCAGCGCGTTTCTATTCTATTTTGTTTTCTTTACAAAGGCCATTTTTAGGAGGTCTAAAGGGGGCCATTTTCTGTGCGTAGGTACCTAAGTACTGTTTTCTATTGAAAAATAAACCTTCTTTCTTCTTTCATTGACAGGTTTGATGAAATGGAAGAGGGTAAAACCGGGAAAAATTAAAGAACAAGGATTCATTTTAATAAATTTAATTTCAAAAAAAAATATTTTTTCATATTTTATGACAATTTTGTGTGTTGACATATAAGAAAATACACGAAAGTTCACATTAAAGTTCAGATGAATACATTATCTATGCAGGTAATAGTACTGTTTTCTATTGAAAAATTAACCTTCTTTCTTCTTTCAGTTCTTTCATTGACTTAGGTTTGATGAAATGGAAGAGGGTAAAACCGGAAAAAATTAAAGAACAAGGATTCATTTTAATAAATTTAATTTCAAAAAATTTATTTTTTCATATTTTTTGACAATTTTGTGTGTTGAAATATAAGAAAATACACGAAAGTTCACATTAAAGTTCAGATGAATACATTATCTATGCAGGTAATAGATAGCTACTCAAAGTAAGAGAAGTAGGTAGGTGGCTACCTACTTAAAGTAAGAGAAGTATTAGGTAGGTATCCCCAGCAAACAATAATAAAGAAGGATTTCTCACTCTCAATTCGTAGTAAGTACGTCTGTTTTCTATTGAAAAATTAACCTTCTTTCTTCTTTCATTAATTTAGGTTTGATGAAATGGAAGAGGGTAAAACCGGGAAAAATTAAAGAACAAGGATTCATTTTAATAAATTTAATTTCAAAAAATTTATTTTTTCATATTTTAAGTATGACAATTTTGTGTGTTGACATATAAGAAAATACACGAAAGTTCACATTAAAGTTCAGATGAATACATTATCTATGCAGGTAATAGATAGCTACTTAAAGTAAGAGAAGCAAGTAGGTAGGTAGCTACTTAAAGTAAGAGAAGTATTAGGTAGGTATCCCCAGCAAACAATAATAAAGAAGGATTTCTCACTCTCAATTCGTAGTAAGTACTGAAGTAGGTAGGTATCCCCAGCAAACAATAATAAAGAAGGATTTCTCACTCTCAATTCGTAGTAAGTACGTTGTACAAAAACCTAGTATAAGTACCTACTTTGTTAGAACATTTTTTACATTGCCTAATGTGGCAATAGTCTCCAAAAGGAGAATTCTCAGAAAGGAGCTCTTCCACTCAACCTCAAAAGGTTCAAAGTGAGAAGTCCTTCGTGGACAGAAGTTACGAGTCCCCTTACGTTGTACAAAAACCTAGTATAGGTACCTACTTTGTTAGAACATTTTTTACATTGCCTAATGTGGCAATAGTCTCCAGAAGGAGAATTCTCAGAAAGGAGCTCTTCCACTCAACCTCAAAAGGTTCAAAGTGAGAAGTCCTTCGTGGACAGAAGTTACGAGTCCCCCATCCTGATGTTTGTAATCTCTAGTTTTAAGAAGGGTGCATCTTCCAAGAGTTTTTGCCACCTTGGTCGTCTGAAGTTGCTCTATTTTGTCGGAGGCGTCACAATGGGGGCTACGCCATAAGAGGCCAGGCCGCACATGTTATTGCCTCTTTCGATTCTGAAGTAGCCCTGGAATGAGAGTAAAATAACATTGAGCACTTATGTAGGTTAGGTACCTACTGTTACTTTCCTTATCCTCTTAGTTTTGATGTTTTGAATGAAGGCACCCAGTAACTATACTGGTCATACAGGGTTTTGGTGTTACCGTTTCAATCGCGCTTGATGATCGAGAATATTGAACTACTCCTGATTAATTTATGAGTTTATGAACTTTATTTATTAATTTATGAGTTAATGAGTTTATGAATCGACAACATTTGCTTATTATAGTAGAGACATACTCGTAGGAACTTACATTTTCTCCCCACTTCTTGCCCCATGAGTTTTTGCCAATCCAGTACTTGACTCCGCCTGTATGAATCGACAACATTTGCTTATTATAAAATATAGTAGAGACATACTCGTAGGAACTTACATTTTCTCCCCACTTTTTGCCCCATGAGTTTTTGCCAATCCAGTACTTGACTCCGCCTGAAAATGAGAATGATTAAATTTAGAATTGGATCTTCCAAAACGAACTTTTCCAAAAGAGACTCGTTTGATAGGATCCCGATGGTGAGACAACGGTCAAAAGCGAATTTCCAAGTGTAGTTGAGATATTTTGTACCTATACCACACATTCGCATTTAAACCTGTAGCCTGTAGTACATACGCAAGTAAGTGTATGTGACAATTTCTCAAACAAGGAAAATCACATCCTGCATAAATGTAATTACTAACCTTATGTAAACCTATTTATCTTCTATTCATCTATTTCCCTTTCTATCCCCCTCTTGCTCTCTAATTTCCACCAGTTCTTCCTTTTTACCCCTCTTTTATTTGCTCTCCTTTCTACCGTTTCTACCCTTGGCTTGCTTTCTATCCCAATATTTTACTCCTCTTTTAATCTTCATCACCTTCTTTACCTCTCCATTCCTTTTCGTCCTTCCCTGTATATCCCTCTGT